>NW_021703765.1:49358289-49521618 GCF_005190385.1 Monodon monoceros
CGTAAACAGCGCGCGGAGAGGAATGCCACCGCGGTGACCTTTCGCGCCCCGCAGCCCCGCGCCGACCCCGCGCGCCGCCGGCGGCCGCCAGCGCGGCGCGGAGGTGGGCTCGCGGCGGCGGCGCGCGAAAGGTCACCGCGGTGGCATTCCTCTCCGCGCGCTGTTTACGTGACTTAATGTACTTCATCCGCCGCGGGTAAGTTAGGGCCGCGATAAGGGGGCGGCCGGAGGAGGGTCGCCGTAAAAGCCCCACGCTGGGCGCCTTCCAGCCCTCCCCTCATCCATTAACCTTTTTACTTTCTTCTTCCCTCTCTCTTTTAAAGTTTGTTATCTAGGCCACCCAATGACCGACGAAAGATTTTCCCTCCCTGCTTCTCCCAAGGCCGCTTTAAACCAAATAAATTTAGCTATTAAGGGCCAAGATGTCTGACAAAAGATCGAAAGGTGTCTTTCCGTGATCGCTTAAAGAAGCGAAGGAGAAGCTTGTGGCTCTCGGATCCCGATAAGACATTCCACACCGGCGCCGGCCTCCCTCCCCGAGGCCTGCTTGCGTCCCGACACGCTGAGAACCCCACTTGGTGGCCCCGATCTCGGATGGCCGCCAAGTGGGGAGTGCCAAGCCCTGGGGTCCCGGGAGCCGGGGCCTCCAGGCCGGAGCTGGACTCCCCAAACAGCCCTCCTGCACTAGGCAGAAAAACTAAACCGAACTCAGTGGGACCCAAATTACCTCCCATTTGGATTATTTTCTGATACTGAATAATACTACAAAGCCAAACCATTCCTAACCTCGCGCCCCGCTCCCCGCGGTTTGCCGAGCTAGGGGCAGTGTTACTCCCCATCTCTGGTCATCCGAAGCAGACCTTTTGAACCCCAGTCAGAACGTGGTGTGTGGAAGGAACCTGGCGTCGGGATCGTACAGGCTAATGGGGAGGGTGTGGACCCGCAGAATAACAGTGTCCAGGTTGGAGGCAGCAGTCCAAATACTCAACCATCCTCAGGTTGAGTTTGGTTATGAAGTATGGTGTTTACTATTAGTCCTATAAATTACTACCTCGGGCTGCCCGCTGGGCTGAGGCCCTGACCCTGGGGTAATCCCTTCCCTCTCACCAAAGGTGAAGCAAAAATTAATCCAGTTTCCTGATCCAGGACTGAGAAGTGGGCTTGGGGAGTCAGATGCCATGTTTTCAGTTTCCTGCACAGAGCTGCTGCTTCTCCCCTTAAGTAGATGGAACATCCTCCATACTCCAGGCCCACTTAAGCCTTTTCTACCACTTTGAAATATGGCAGGATAAGAAACTGGGGGTAACAAATGAGACCACTCTTGGCTTCGCTGCAATGGGGCTTCTTCCCACATCTTCTGCCTTTCCCATCTGTTCTTCTCTGGCAACATCAGAGACAGGACTCAGAATCCCAAAAAGCAGTCCAGTATCTTCAGCGTCTGTCTGTCCTCTCGTGCTGGGCCCCAGAAGTTAAAAATGTCTTTCTTCTCACTTCTCCCTCCAAATAAGGTGAAGTCCCAAATCATTCACCTTATCTAATCCTAACCTCTTACCCAGCCTCTGGAGGTGAGAGAAATCAGAGCATCAGAGGGAAAGGGACCATTTATGCTCTCAAGAAGGTGAGAGAGATGCAGAAATTTCCATCCCACTAGACAGGCAAAACCTGGGCTTTCTCTGGGCTTTGCAGGTATCACTAAGTGTTTAGGCAATGCCCATTCCAGGGTCAGGGTGCAGATGCCACCGCCCCAGAGCTGTCTCAGCTCAGAGACCTTTGTGACTGGTTTCCTAGTGGGGCAGGGGGCATTGGGGAAGCAGAAAAAATGAGATGATAGGCTTTAGCTGTTTGCTAAGTGACTAACGTCCTCCTTGAATCAATTAAAGAAAAAAAGTGCCCAAGAAATTAAAAAAAAAAAAACTTACTGCGTTTGCCACCCAGAAATATGACCTCTCCAGCTGTGTTGCAAATATGCAGAGAATTAAGACCAAAAGGCTGTCTACTCACATGCAGTCCTCCAGTTTCCTGCACTTGCCCGACTGTACTGAGTATGCACTGCACAAAGAAGAACTAGAAGAGGTAGCTACTAGTTTTGAAGTGTTTACAGTCTGAAAGGTTTGCAGTTCTGTAGAGCCGGTTAGGCAAAGTACCACAGACAACTTTCAAGATGGAGGGAGATGTCTGAGTCTTTTTTTTTTTCTCTAGAAAAGTACCCATGCTCGGATTTTCCTCTAGGCTTCACAATGAGCTTATTAAAATGGGAGGGTGGTGTTCTAGCTCAAACACTAGGGAATTCCTAGGAGCCCAGACTCTGGGCCAGCCTTCCTGGGTTTGAATCATGACCCCACCCCTTCCTAGCTGAGTGACCAAGACAAATTGCCTAACCTCTCTGCTTCAGTTTCCTCATCTTTAAAATGGGGTTGATAAAAGTACCTCCCTTACAGGATCATTGAGAGGATTAAAAGATGTCCTATGTATCAAGGGCTAAGAGTAACCAGCATATGGCAAGCACTGTGTAAGCATGACCTGTTTTTACCAATATCTATATTGTAATAGACCCACACCTACTACATCAGATTTCAATTTTTTGGGAGACCCACCTATCCCCCAGAGTTAAATTAACTCCCAGGAAAGAACTTCTTTGAGCACTCGTTCAACTTTGAGACCTGCCATTCACCAGAGGTCTTGGGCTTTTTCTATGTACCAGCAGTGAGGACTTTATTTATCGCATTATGGTAGGGAAGGGTGATGGGGGAGACAATCGTAGATCTACTTTTTTTGGTTCCTTTGAAGAGGAAAAATTCCTTGTTCCCTTTGCAAATGCCAGCAGCAGACTACAGGACAAAGATAATAATCTTAAGGCTTGTCCTCTGCTCCGAGAAAAGAACTCCAGTCCTCAGAAGCACCCCCCTCCCTGGAAGCTTCTTTCTGGCAGGAGATAGGAGTGAATGAACAGATGGGGCCATGAAGGAGGGCAACCTTGAGGACTGGCGTTAGATATAAGGGAGAAAAAAGAATTAACTAAATTGACCTGGTCATCTAACTACTCTCATGCTTTTTGCCTTTCAATTTGGCATTGCTGTTTATGCAGGAGACTTATTCTACATTAATCACATTTTGTTAAGGAATTAAAAAATAAATAAAGATCTGTGAGAAGCTAGGGGACCCAATATTGATAGAGGAAAATCTAGACCGTTCCAGATTTTTTCCAATTGATTTTCTTTCTTTCTGTTTTTCTTTTTCTTATAGCATCCCATCTTCTAAAACAAGATCTAAACTGCAAAAACGAAAACTTAAAAAAGAATCCATGGGACATAACAAAGAATACTGTTCTCTAGATAAAATGATGGCGAAAGAGCTTTGTTTTTCAGGAGGCAAAGTCTGGAGGGATCATAAAAGTCTCCCACACTGTGCAGGTTTCCAGCCACGTTTGTGCCCAGAGCCTGTTTTTCTCTTTCTCTGACAGTCGTGATCTTCTCTCCATTTGATTTACTGAGTGCTGTCATTTCTCTGCTCTTTACTTTCACAATCACACATTCAAACCTGATAAAGTTCAAGACCCTGAATACTTGCAGCTTTCCCAGATTTACAGTCCTGTTGCCCCCCACCCCAGCCAGTGGTCCCCCGGCTGATTGAATCCTCATGGACAAAAGCCATGGGGGATCAGCAGAAAGCCAGCAGGTCCACGAGGGCTGGCTCTCCAGAGAACGATATCCCCCATGTCAACTCTGTTAGTCAAAGCGAACCTTGGTAGCTTCCTCCCCCTAAAAAGGGATGTCAACATTCTCTCATTTTAGTTCCAACTTCCAGTTTGTAACCTGCCTGTGGGCAGGGACAGGCACGGTAACTTGCAAATTTTACAGTTGGTGACAATTGGATGTAAAATCCTGGTCAGTTTACATGATTTTCCTGGATCTACTAAACAGCCTTGTGATCGAGGGCAAGCCACGTAACCTCTCAGTGCCTCAGTTGCTCCATCCATAAAATGGTAGAAATATTACTTGCTACAAACATTAATCACAAACCAATGACTTGAGTCCTCCTCTCTGTGTGTAGCTCTGTCAGGGCCCCAGTAAGACCACTAACACCTGTCTGATCTGGCTGTTTGGATTCTCCCAGGTTAAATACAAACCTACAAGTTAATCTAAATACTGTACCAATGGGCTAAACAAAAGGAATGATTCATCTCCAAAGACTGATCAGTTAAATTAGGCTCAAGTTTTCAAACCGCTGAAATGTCTTATGATGGAAGATGCTATCTAAATAATCTATTCTTTGCCTATAAATATGTCATAAGTCAACTAAATCACTGAACAGTGACAAAAAGCCATCAGTGACCATGAATATCCTTATTTCCAGTATGGTGACTATATGGGGACTTCATATTTATGACATAAGTGATTATTTTACATGATTTAATGTTTTCATTTATCTTGAACTATCAGAATTTTCTGAGTAAGGTAAGCAGAGATTTAAGTAGGTTTTTTTTAAAATTACTGTTCCAAATCCATGAATTAAAAAGGTGTGATTTTCCCCCCCTTTTTCTTTCATATTCTAGAAAGCTAAACTGTCATAATATCTAAGAGGAAAATTGTATTCACCTGTTAGGAAAGAAGCTGAATTATTGCCTACCTTCTTCAGAAGGCATATTTTTAACTTAACCAATCAGGAAACACCGATTAGAGTATATTACGATGTTGCTTTCTTTCCTGACCATAACAATGTTTACTTCTACAGAGGTGAGTAAAAATAGAAACTTGACTTAGTAGATATCAAATAACTTTTTCTGGCTCCTCCTGAGCTAGGTGACTACTCTGTTTATAATCCCACAAATTAAAGACCTGCAATTATCCAACAAAAACAGTGGGAATATTACACCATTTTTTAAAAGACTGACTACCACATAGCCGGTGCCCAGCCAGCTCTAGCCAAAAACCACAGTGTGGATCCATAAATAAAGCTGTCAGCCTTTGCATTTCAAAGGCACCTTTCTGTAGAGAGCTCGGCTTGCGGTGAATAGAAAAGGGCCTACACAGTGGTTGAGCTGGTGGGCCAGCAGCAGAATCCATCCACACCTCAGCACTGTGGCTAGATTAAGCTCTTGCGTGGAGGTTGAGAGCTGGGGGTCTGGGTTCGAATCCCAGCTCTGCAGCTCACTCTCTGCGTCCTTATGCAAGCTACTTAATCCCTCTACTTGTCATCTTCGTCATCTGTAAAAAAAGCGGTGGTAAGAACAGTAGCCTCCTCAAAGAGTTTTTATGAAGTCTCAATGAGTTAATATTTATCAAATGCTTAGAAGAGTGTCTGGCTTAACATGAAGACTATTTGAACCATTTGATAAACAAGGAAAAACACAAACTTCTATTTCAGGCTGCCTTCCTAGAGGAAGAGAGATTAGGGGGGAAGGGAGGACGCCCCAAGTCCTCAAAAAAGTTAGGTAGGAAGGCAAAGGCATAAAGAAAAGATATGAGAAGAAGCCTTTAAGAATGTCAGATATTTCCTACTGGGGATTATTTAAGGTCATAAACTCACCCTTTCTGTGTATAAAGCCTTCCAACGTGCTGTCTTTACAATGACAAATGTGCCAATATCTTGATCAGTGAATGGAGTCATAAGGTCTTGCCCAGCATATCGTGTTTATATCAGAGGCAAAAGTGAAGGTTGCAGAGGCAATAAAACTCTCAGGGTGCAAATATTTTAACACCTCACACATGTAAGGATTCTTCTTTCTGGCACATCGGTAAATTTTCTCACTTGAAGAAGCCCTGCATGATGGCTAGAACTTGGCCCTGGGGTTGCAGCACCAATTCTGTCCTCGTGAGCTCCCCAAATGTCCACAGTCACAACTGGTATGACTCTAATGGCCACGAGATCCATCCTAAAACCAACGAAGGCTAACATGTGTTTCTCCACCACACAATGGCCCTCTTCTTTCTTCACTCACCCCACCACGTTCTCACGATTATGGCTGCCTTCCTGATGCTCAGGCAGCACTGTGGTCACTGGGACATGAGGTGGGTCATAGGTGGGTCATCTTTACTGCGTCCCTGTGCTCCCCTGGTCTGCAACACCTGGGGGCTCAGATCACGTCTTGCTCATCTTTGTATCCTCATGGACACACACAGTGTCTAGCCAGACTCTTGAGTGTGATCATTTTGAAAGTTTTAAGATACCACGCTCCAAGCCCAAACATGAGTTCCAACATTATTAGTATCAGACTTTTCTATGCTAGAGATAATGATCTCTTTATTTGAAGTTTTAAAATTCACTCTTTTCTCCTACATCCTCCCAAATAGAATTCTCAACCACAAGGTTTGAACGTCGACTTCTGGCGGGATTCTATATTGAATAGTGTTGATTATCAAATGATATCTTTATAAGCCACTTTCTGATCCAATAATCCTAATACAAATGAAACCTGACTGTAGCCTGTGGAAATTCGCTAATCCCAAGTACTGTATAGTCGGTCCTTAAAGGAGCTATCGCGAGGCTATTATCGCAGCAGACGTGTTCCTTTACTTCCCAGACTCTGTCTCAGTTTTTATGGACTTTATATTTCACTACGTTCTACTACTTCCGACTTCAAAATACTTTCCACATTTTTCTCTCTTAATTCAGCCACTTGAGAACATTATATTGTCTGTGTTCAGAATTCTATATTGGCCAATAATTTATTAAGCCAATTAGAAAGCGCACTTTAAAAGAAGAATCAGGGCTTCCCTGGTAGCACGGTGGCTGAGAGTCCGCCTGCCGATGCAGGGGACACGGGTTCATGCCCCGGTCCGGGAAGATCCCACATGCCGCGGAGCGGCTGGGCCCGTGAGCCACGGCTGCTGAGCCTGCGCGTCCGGAGCCTCTGCTCCGCAACGGGAGAGGCCACAACAGTGAGAGACCTGCGTACCGCAAAAAAAAAAAAAAAGAAGAATCAATGGCAAACAGTCAACAGTATCGCCAGCACCATGAACACGAAGCGGAGGTGCAAATTCCATTTTGAGACCCGGCCACATACTCCTCTTTTGTTTCCATCATTCTAACGTTAGGGAACAGATGTCAGTCCTGAGAGCAACTGCCTTTTGCCAGTAGGTATAACAAAGGAACAGATTTATAACTGGCATCTACCAAAAATACAATAGGATAAGGTCACACCAAAAGAAGTTAAACAGCACAAGAGAAACAAGGTCCCTTCTGAAGGATTCATTTGAATACAATGTCAAGTTCCTGTCACTTACATTTTCCACTGTGTGGTCAGGGCAATGCAGATTGCTTTTCAGCTGTGGGGACTTGCCTGGTGTGAGAGCGTGTGCCCTATCTGGAGAAAACCAGCCATCAACTGCACCACGGTCCTCCCTCCCTGGAAGCACCCAAATACATGGGAAACAGGGCAAGACGTGCTAAGGACATGCAGTTCAAACATTCTCACACAACACCACAAAATATAGAGCACCTTACAAGAATACCGTCGATAAAGTTCCTGCCCTACAGAATCCTTTTTTAAAGAATTGTCACCATAAGATAGCCTACCTAATTAGAAGCACCCCAGTGAGATTCATAGCACAGTCCCAGACCCACATCAGATCAACTCTACTTCTTCTGTAACCATCAAGAGCAAACATCAGTATCATATTTTCTCATATTTCCTTCATCTCTCACACTGATGCAGGGACTGTAGGCTGGCCGTGAGGAAGAGGCCAAAAAAGAATTGTCTCTCTCTTCCTCCCTCCATGTACCAAACCAGGGGTTCACTGAATCCGTATTAGTTCTGGACATAAACCTAAGGAACTCATTCAAGAAAAGCAGCATCCAAACAGCTACTCTTTTGCCTACGGAGCAACTGCCAGGCCGCACACAGGGGTCCTGCTGAGACTTCTTTGTAGGTGACCAAACAATGAGCAACAACAGGGCAGAGAACGGGGATTGGTGTGGAGGGAAGAGCTGTCCGGTCCACACCCTCTGAACCTCAAGAAGGAAAATGAGATCTATTGAATCGAGATAGATAGGGAAAGCCCAAGGCAACGCTACGAAATACGTCAGATTGTCTTTCAAAGGTCTCTTGTTCCCCTACCCAGTGCTGTGTAGCCAACAGGGACAGTCATCAGTTACCTCACATTCAATCCTTCCCTTCTTCCCTTTCCCAACAGCCCGCCCCGAACAGGTAGACACCAGGCTGATCTAAGTAAGGCTACTGGGATAACCAGGCCGTCAGAGGTGATACACTCTTGTTTCAGCGGAGACTTTGTATAGTATGGTTTCTAAAAGGTGTGATTGGTGGAATTTCAGACTCCTTGGCAGTCTCGTGGGAGAGATTTTGGGGGACGAGTCTCTTAGTAACATGTAATTCAGGTAGGCCGTCTCTTGCCATACCTATATGTGAAGTAAGTTTTACCCAATCACGATTCCAAGCATGGATCCTTTCATTTCAAGGCACTCTCTCTGCTTACTTGACCAATTATTTTTCAATCTATAACTTAAGTGTTGAGCCCAAAGTATTACGAACCGTTGCATTTTTGTGTTGAAACCATCTAAAGATGACAGATATCTCTGCTCTTAGAAAAATCCCTGCTTTGACTCACCCATGGGTAGAGAAGGAGAAAATTACTATTTGCTTTTGCTTAGAAATATGAGCCTGTTTGGATCTCTCAAGTTTCCATAAATCTGACAACTCAAAAAATGAGTTTACTGTAGGAAATAAGGTTTATAAGTATTCAGAGGCAAGATATGAGTGAGCACTGTGCTAGAATTTCAAAAATGGTTAAAATAATGACGGCAGATCCTCAACTGCTGTGAAAACAAACAAGATACAGCTTGCTGAATGGCAAATGAACAATTGGCAGATGTCATATTATTCAAGAATGCTGCCCTGTTACAAGAACTCACTTTTTTAAAAAAAAATAAATTTATTTATTTATTTTTGGCTGTATTGGGCCTTCGTTTCTGTGCGAGGGCTTTCTCTAGTTGTGGCAAGCAGGGGCCACTCTTCATCGCAGTGCGCGGGCCTGTCACTGTCGCGGCCTCTCTTGTTGCGGAGCACAGGCTCCAGACGCTCAGGCTCAGTAGTTGTGGCTCACGGGCCCAGTTGCTCCGCAACATGTGGGATCTTCCCAGACCAGGGCTCGAACCCGCGTCCCCTGCATTGGCAGGCAGATTCTCAACCACTCCGCCACCAGGGAAGCCCAAGAGCTCACTTTTACTTACTTTCTCACCCTTGTGAGAAACCTGAGACCCAGATGATCCCCAAAAGTTCATTTGTAAGTTGCTTCCAAGAAGTTGGAGCAGATTTTCTTATAGAAATAATGTGATAAATGATGGTTAGAGCTCAAAATACCACCCCTCCCTTCATCATTATACAGTATTGTAGACATGAGCATTGTTTTCTAGTATTGTTCACTGCAAGTATATACCATTTAATCTACATTCCTGGTTAATATGAGCAATTGGCTGCCATTCATAACATGTCAGAAGGAAGACACAGACCCTAGAGATGGACCATATGATGCCTAGATACGAGACACCCCCAACACTCTGTAAAGGTCCCAAGACGCAGAAACTCTTCTCTAACTGGATTGAGCAGTGAGAACGGCCATGTGTTGATGTAACTGAAGTTCAGAGTCAGTTTAATCCAGGAGCTCCTGTCCCATTTCTCTGCCCCTCCCCCTGTATATGTCTTTCCCATTTGTTGACTTTATCTTGAGGTCACTTCTCTCAGGCGGCAAAAGGACTTCTTCTGGCATCCAGCAGAAGAGGAAGAAAGCCCTGGTCACAGGATTCTAAGCAGGAGTCCTGAAATTCACTTTGATTGGTCCCTGTAAGTCATATGCAACCCTGAACCACTGACCTTAGCTGGGGAATGGAATGGGCTGATTGGGTTAAGCCGATCAAGAGTTAAGGTTGAGATCATCTCCCCTCAAAGTACACGGGTGATGATGTAAACGAAAATGAAAACGTGGGCCCACTGAGCTGGATGAAGGGGAGAAATGGATAGATAACCAACAATATCCACTAAACCATCTTTCCCTGTTAACCCCAGCCCCTGCCACTGAAGGAACGTGTTATATGGCATGGTGGAGCTAAGGAAGCTAGGTTAGCAGGAGCAGGCACACAAGTGTGGGGATCAGAGGAAGGAAATGGACACGTTCTGCTCTGTTCACTCCATCCTAGAGTACCCTCTACCCCCAACCTCCAGGAGCCCCGTAGATCCCCACTCTGTCTCAGATCCCAGCTACTAGACCTTCACTCCACCTTAGAACTTTAGGACCTACCACCACTACTAAAAAAGAAGATATCAGTAGAAAAATATATCTTTTCCTGCATCATTTAAAAGTGGCTACATGTCTTCCATCTTCCTCTTCATTCCACTTCCTTGTCGAAGGGAAACTCAAGGGCCCTAGGAATTCGACTCATGCTTTCTTCCCTGACAAAGTGGCTCTGGTACCCACTGACTTCCCAGCATACTTTGAGACGAAACTGTGGTGGCTTTGAATCTACTCTTTAATCGTCTGTCTGTAGTCAATCACTCACTAAACACTGCAAGTTCAACCATGAGGCTGTCTAAAGAAATGTACAAAGAAAGTGGGATTAATACTGCTTTCCCAACTACCTCATATTAATAAAACTACATATACCCAACTTTTGGCAGGGTATCCTCTTTTTGACTAACAGTGGGCACAGTGTTCATCCCTGAGCCATGAAGCTATAAAATATAATAAACAGGCTTGTGATTGGAAAATAGCCTGGAATTAGATTCACGACAATCAGTGAAAACACAGAAGTAAAATAAAGAAGGGATCAATTACTCAGGCTTCTCAGCAAAATTGCCCCACATAAAGATTGATTTCAATCTCACTCCCACTGTACTCCAAAAATCCCGCTTTCTAAAATGGTGGTTTCCCACTGCAGGACTGGCTCAGAGCCCAGGCCTGTATCTCTAGAGCTTTCCCCAGAGCTCCAAGTAATGCAGCCTTTGCTCGAATGGAAGTGGAAGGCTGGAAATAAATTGTCCCATGAAGTATTAAATGGAAAAGAGTTAAGCTATTGTATTGTGATAATAATAATTTAGCTGTATGTAATGGCTCACGGTCATTTGAAATGCTGACTTAATAAAGAGATGGGCACATGCTATATTTAGAAACTGACCATACCTGCCGTAGGTCCTGAGCAAAGCTGACACCTGCTCTGCAGTCTCAGAGGCGGAATATGCAGTCACAGAAAAAGACAAGCACCGGAATGGAATTTTCTTTCTGATAATGGCACATAACTTTTGAAAGATTTGGATTTTATTATATATCATTTTTGAAAATGAGGGTTTTGTTTCCGAATGAAGCAAATATATTCCTCAGAGTAAAAGTAAATTTTTTTTTAAGTATTCTCTCTTTTTGACTGATTCCTCTCCCAGATAGTTTTGCCTTTTCACTAGCATTATTTTATCCTCTGTAAAGAGAAAATCACTTTTAATTTGGGGTCATGAATACAAGGACAACAATCAGTATAACAATATTGGTTGTTTTGTGTTATTATCGCTCAATTTGGGGTGTCATTGCCCCTTCGCTTTATTGCACAAGCTTTTTTTAAAAGGGCGAACTCTCTCTCCTCCATTTGGGTTGCGGTTTCCAGGAATGTTTTCCAAATTATCCACTCCCCTGTGATTTACCCTTCTCAGGGGCCCAGAGTTAAGTCTGGAGGAAAAGGTTAGTTCACTCTCATCACACTGGAGGCTGTTTAAATGGAAAGGAGTTTCGAAACCCTCATTTCTCAACTGTCAGCATTTAAAATATACGGGGCAGTCGCAAATGGACTTAAATGGACATAATCTTTTGGAAAGTAACGTGATAATAGCTTTAATAGCCAGAGAGTTTATTGTGCAACGTTGCAACACTCTTGCCAATGGTGGCAAACTGTAAAGAATTTATATGACCCACAACAAGGAAGTGGTTAAACATGGCACATCCACACAATGGACCATTCTATTGCCATTAAAAACATGTTTTTGAAGAATATTTAGTAAATGGGAAAATGTTCATCTTTATGGCCTAGTCATCTCTGTGGCTAGTGAGATAGGGAAGTCTTTATGTTCTCTTTTGTGCGTGCGTGAGTTTCTCTATTTTACATGTATCTATAATGAGCATGCCTTGTTTTTGAAATAAGAAAAAAATTCGAGGAATTCAGGAAGGCTGAGGCTGGACCCTCATCCTGGGTGTGAAGTCTGGCTGTCACTGGGTCAGTGGATCAGGGAGCAATATTTATCCAGCGCCTACTTTGTACCAGGCACAGGGATGAATACTGGGGATACAAAAATGACAAAAATGAAATTAAACGATGCCAATCAGCCGGAGTGGCTGGGCTGAGGCACTCGGAGTTCACGAGTCTTGATTATGTGAACAAATGTGGATGCTTGGTGTCCCCTTGGTCAACTCTAATTACTGGTACCCTAAGGATAAGAAGCTGGTGTAACAATAGCTGTCTTAGTAACTTTTTAAAATGCAAGATACCAGGACTTCCCTGGCAGTCCAGTGGTTAAGACTCCAAGATCTCACTGTAGGGGCTTCCCTGGTGGCACAGTGGTTGAGAGTCCTCCTGCCAATGCAGGGGACACGGGTTCGTACCCTGGTCCGGGAGCATCCCACATGCCGCAGAGCGGCTGGTCCCGTGAGCCATGGCCGCTGAGCCTGCGCGTCCGGAGCCTGTGCTCCACAATGGGAGAGGCCCCAGCAGAAAGGGACCTGCGCACCGCAAAAAAAAAAAAAAAAAAGCCATGTGGTGAAGCAAAAAAAAAAAACAAACTCCAAGATACCAATCATCAGAAAGTCCACCTAATCTAAAATTTCTTTCTTCTATATGCTATTTTTAGGAGAAAAAAAAATGATAAGAAAACAAGGTAACATAGGAAGTGAATATTTTTTAAAAAATCAGCTCATCTCCTACCTCCTTTATAATGAATGGGACTGTGCAATAAGAGTTGCCTTTCATATTAATGTAAGATATTGTCTAATTTTTTTTCCAGCCAAATTTTATTCTCTTTTTATTTATAGTAACTTGACTAATCCTGCACATCTAAGGAGTGGCCTAAAATGTGTATTTGATTCTAAAGAATACTTTTCCTACATCTTTGTGTTTGGATTCTTTAAAGAGTGGGAATCCTGCTACATATAGAAATGTTTAGTTAACTAGAACCTCTTAACCATTTTGGATAAACGGAAGATTTTGTATTGAGAATTTCAGGTCATCATGAAGAATTCAGCTTGAGATAAAAATAATTTTTGTAATTTATGTCTGCAAGAAGCTTCTGTTTAAATAACTATTGTTGCTTGCAAATAATAGGTTGGATTACAATGGGTGAAAATTTACATAATAATTAGCCCAAAGAATGATAGTCTTATTGATAATAATTTTGTTCAAAAGCAATATCTTTTCTTGAAGACATATCATGTTATCAAATACAAATAGAAGTAATGTAATTTTTAGACAGTCCCAGAGAGGAACTAAAAAACTCCAGGCACTGCGGCTATGTGATCTGGGATGGAGTATCAACACTCTTAGGTTTCATTTTTCTCATCTGTAGAGTGGAAGTGGCAATGGCTACTTTCTTATTACTTTACAGCAATTATTTAAGGATAAACCACGTAGTAAAAAGTGCCTGTGATTCCTTCGCAGAACGATCTATAATTAGCTGAAACTCAGAAAATCAGGAGTGGGTGCAGATACATGAAGATGCCCCATCACCTCCAAGCCTTTGTCTGGGTACCTCCACCTTTGGCGGTCCCCAGGTGTTTGGGTAACAGGAACAACAGAATAAGCAGTAGGTAAATATTCTCTTTTTCTGCTTTAACAAAAGTATAATCTAAGGCTGTATAGGTAAATAAATAAATAAATAAATATATATATATATATATATATATATATATATATATATATATATATATATATATATATAAAGCCTGCCCAAGGTAAATCACAGCTAATATTCATAGAAAGAATAATGAAAGTAGAAAATCACCATCTGGAAAACACCACAATAATTGGTTCAGGGATGAATCATCACTGAAAGCTAAAATTAGTTAGTGAAAATATGATAAGAAACAAGATTTTTACATAGTCTCAAAGTAGATCCCTATAATATTTACTAAGGAAAAAACAGTAACTTTATGGTGGAAAAACCTGACAAAGACCACCTTAACTAGGTAATTAAAGTTATCATTTCTTGTAATGAGACAGATCTACATCACGTGCCTCCCCACATAGATGCTCTGAAAAGGACCCAACATCACTCTGGTGGTACACAAAAATTCATGAGGAAATACAAGACAACTCAAACTGAGGGTCATTCTATTAAATAGTTGGCCAGTACTTTTCAAAAGTGTCAAAGTTGTGAACAACAAAGAAGGATTGAGAAAATGTTCTGGATTAAAGGAGATTAAGGAGATGCAGACAGCTACTGCAACCTGTGATCCCTCATTGGATCTGAGACCAGAAACAAATGGTGAAAGTTGAATCAGGTCTGTAGATTTGATAAGAGTGATGCATTAGGACTTCCCTGGTGGCACAGTGGTTGAGAGTCCGCCTGCCGATGCAGGGGACACGGGTTCGTGCCCTGGTCTGGGAAGATCCCACATGCCACGGAGCAGCTGGGCCCGTGAGCCATGGCCGCTGAACCTGCGCGTCCGAAGCCTGTGCTCCGCAATGGGAGAGGCCACAACAGTGAGAGACCCGAGGACGGCAAAAAAAAAAAAAAAAGAGTGTTGCATCAAAGATAATTTTCCAATTTTGATCATTGTATTATGTAAAATGTTAACTTTGGGGGAATCTGGATGAAAGGGATACAGGAATTCTTTGTTCTAATTTGGTGGTTTTTTCTTTTCTTTTTTTTTGGTACATCTGGAAAAAAAACTGTCAAAGATAGGCAACTAGATAGAAATTTCTTAAAATTGTTTTTATGAAAGTGGTACTCAGAGGAAATAAACAGAAATATGACTTGATGGGGACTTTCTTGATGGTCCAGGGGTTAAGACTCTGGGCTTCCATTGCAGGAGGCACAGGTTCCATCCTTGGTCAGGAAACTAAGATCCCGCATGCCATGTGGTGTGGCCACTAAAAAAAGAAAAAAGAAAGACGACTTGATATACCATGTCAGGGTATCTCAAAAGGCCCCTCTTAAGAATTATAGAGGGAGAAGGTAATTTGAGAAGTCGTTTTCTTTTCCCTTTGCCAAACATAGAATCATAGAATCTCAGTACTGGAAGGAACCTTAGGGAGAATATTGATAAGGAAGAAACTAGCCACAACCTTAACATCCAACAATAGGGGAATCATTTATTATGCTTCACACACTCCATGGACTTCTGCAGCCATTAAAAGTTATCCTTATGAGAAATCATGTAGCAAAATGGGAACATGTTTGTACTAAAATTTTATTCCTTTAAAAATCAGGATGCAAATTATATGCACACTTTCTAAATCTAATACCTGAAGTATACATACATGAAGAAAGGCAAAGGAAATACATGGTGAATTTGGTTAAGATGGTGGGATTGTGGGGAGAATTTTTTTCTTTTCCTATTTTCCAAATTTCCATTTGATATTTTAAACATCAAATGTTTTTAAAAAGAAAAAATCAGGGGCTTCCCTGGTGGTGCAGTGGTTAAGAATCTGCCTGCCAACTCAGGGGACATGGGTTCGAGCCCTGGTCCGGGAAGATCCCACATGCTGCAGAGCAACTAAGCCCGTGCACCACAACTACTGAGCCTGCACCATAGAGTCCACAAACCACAACTACTGAGCCCGAATGCCTAGAGCCTGTGCTCCGCAACAAGAGAAGCCACCACAGTGAGAAACCCGCGCACCACAACGAAGAGTAGCCCCCTCTCGCAGCAACTAGAGAAAGCCCACGCGCAGCAACAAAGACCCAATGCAGCCAAAAATAAATAAGTAAAACAAATTTATTTTTAAAAAAAGAAAAAATGAAAGTTCTCCTAACTTTGAGCCAAAATTTATTCTCCTCTATGATAAATTCTAAATCTTCTTTCACACGACTGCCTTGCCTACACCCACTCAGCCATAGATACTGGGGACTTTCACACACATGCCAACCTGACCCAGACACTGGGCCATTCCCATGGAGGCAACCAGCCTTCTTAAGCTCTCACTGCCCTGGATTTGATGCCAGATCTTTTATGTTTAGGAGAGGAGTCCTGGGAAAGCCCATGAGTGCAGCTTTAACATCGCTGAGTTTGCCCCAATTCACTAGGCTTTACCTTGGTTCCCCTTTTTCACTTTCATTCCCCCGTGGGGTTGAAGTTTCACTCGCCGGCTTGGCTGTTACTCTGACATCCTGCCTGGTCCTTGCCAATGCCCCTCCTCCTCTGGGAGCTGAGCTCTAGTCCCGTGTACTGGTTTGCTAGCACTACTGTAATAAAGCACCACAGGCTGAGTGGCTTAAACAACAGAAATACAGCTCTGGAGGCCAGAAGTCCAAGATCAAGGTGTCGGCAGGGTTGGTTCCTCCTGAGGGCCGTGATGGAGAGCTCTGGTCCAGGCCTCTCTCCCTGGCACCAAATGTCCACCTTTTCTTTTTGTCCTTCACATTGTCTTCCCTCTATGTGTTTCTCTGTGTCCAAATTTCCCTCTTCTTAAAAAGATACTAGTCTTTGGATTAGGGCTCACCCTAATCCAATATGCCCTCATTTGAGCTTAATTACATCTGTGAAGACGTTATTTCCAAATAAGGTCACATCCTGAGGTTCACTGAGGGTTGGACTTTTTTTTTTTAACACATTCTTTTTTTTTAATTAATTTATTTTATTTTATTTATTTTTGGCTGTGTTGGGTCTTAGTTGCTTTGTGTGGGCTTCCTCTAGTTGCAGCGAGTGGGGGCTACTCTTCGTTGTGGTGTGTGGGCTTCCCATTGTGGTGGCTTCTCTTGTTGCGGAGCACGCGCTCTAGGCACGTGAGCTTCAGTAGTTGTGGCTCTTGGGCTCTAGAGCACAGGCTCAGTAGCTGTGGCACACGGGCCTAGTTGCTCCACGGCGTGTGGGATCTTCCTGGACCAGGGCTCGAACCCGTGAACCCTGCATTGGCAGGCGGATTCTTAACCACTGCGCCCCCAGGGAAGCCCCAGGTTGGACTTCTACATAAGAACTTGAGGTAGGGTGGGGAAGAGGACACAGTTCAACCCATAACATCCCCAGGCACTGAGGGACGATGGCTCTAAATGAGATTAGACCACCTGAGAGCATCAACATGCCTCTGGCCTGGCACTTTCTAGATACTCTCTGATAGCGATTTTTTTTTTGGCTGCAAGGCTGGTGGGATCTTAGTTTCCCAACCAGGGACCAAACCCACACCCTTGGCAGTGAAAGCTGTCCTAACCACTGGACCACAAGGGAATTCCCCACTGATAATGAAATTTTTATCAGACCCCTTTTTAACAGACTCATGATCCTTGGCTACAAGGGGTTATTAACCTGGCTAGCGGGTTTTCCCCATGGGTGAGCTACAAGTGTATCTGTGTAACCCAGATTGGGACTTGAACACACAGTCTTTTAATTGAGATCACACACCTGGTCCCAGGACTTAAGGAAGCTCAGGTTCTTAATGAAGCTCAGGTTCTTTTTTTTTTTTTTTTTTTTGCGGTACGCGGGCCTTTCACTGTTGTGGCCTCTCCCGTTGAGGAGCACAGGCTCCGGACACGCAGGCTCAGTGGCCATGGCTCACGGGCCCAGCCGCTCCGCGGCATATGGGATCTTCCCGGACCGGGGCACGAACCCGTGTCACCTGCATCGGCAGGCAGACTCTCAACCACCGCGCCACCAGGGAAACCCCAAACCACCCACTTTTTGACCTTTATGGTCAGCCTTGGAACTGTCATGGCGCCTGTGGGTGTGTCATTTAGCTGATGTGTTACAATGAGCAATAGTGAGGCTCGAGGTCTGCCATCTTGGACTTATTTGGTTCTAATCAGTTTATGTCATGTCCTCGGGCTATGTCACTGTTTTAAAGGTTGTGTTCTGCCCCTTTGCCTCCTGTTTCATCTGCCCATTGTAAAGAATCTGTCTTGTCACATGAATTTTAACATTATATTTGTCAATGAAAAAAAAGGAAGTACTGTTTGATTTTCTATAGTCTCAGTTGTTGAGACTATTTTTTTTTTTTTTTTTTTGCGGTACGTGGGCCTCTCACCGTTGTGGCCTCTCCCGTTGCAGAGCACAGGCTCCGGACGCGCAGGTCCAGCCGCTCCGCGGCATGTGGGACCCCCCCCGGACCAGGGCACGAACCCGCGTCCCCTGCACCAGCAGGCGGACTCTCAACCACTGCGCCACCAGGGAAGCCCCGAGACTTTTAAATCTTTAAAATTTTTAAATTTTTAAAAATTTTAAATCTTTATAAAAATATTTAATTTTTAGGGGCAGCTTCCCTGGTGGCATAGTGGTTAAGAATCCACCTGCCAATGCAGGGGACACAGGTTTGAGCCCTGATCTGGGAAGATCCCACATGCCATGGAGCAACTAAGCCTGTGCACCACAACTATTGATTCTGCGCTCTAGAGCCCGCGTGCGTGCCACAACTACTGAGCCCGTGAGCCACAACTACTGAGCCTGCACTCTAGGGCCCACGAGCCACAACTACTGAAGCCTGCACACCTAGAGCCCGTGCTAGAGAAGCTACTGCAATGAGAGGCCGACTCTCTGCAACCAGAGAAAGCCCACCCACAGCAACAAAGACCCAACGCAGCCATAAATAAATTAATTAATAAATAAACAAGCAAATAAATAAATAAAAGAAATCAGGGTCAGATTTTCCATTAAAATTTTTGAAAGAATTTTATCTGAATGTTTTATACAAATTTGCTATTTAATATTTTCCCTATTACCTTCTGGCCAAATGGTGTGTAGTAATTGCTTTAATGCTCTGATCCTCTCCTGCTAAATATTCATCTTTATGCTCTTCCACTTAGTTCCTCTACAAGACACACCAATCTCCTTCCCCACCTCATAAATGTGCTTCTTTTGAATGGGCGTAGATTTGATTTCATCACTGTATGTCAGTCTTTGTTTTTTTTGAAAACAGTAATAGTTTCTCTATTTTACCAAAATTAGATCATATTATGTACATCTATTTGTAACTTACTTTGTTTATTTAGTATGTTTTCATGTTCTATGTAGATATACAAGGAGTTGTCTCATTTTTTTAATTAATCTTTTTTTAAAGATTTTTTTTATGTAAGTATAGTTGATTTACAATGTGTTAATTTCTGATGTACAGCAAAGTATGTATGTCAGTCTTGAGTCTACAAAGTTCCAATGAGATCACCTTGTTTACCCCTGGTGTTACAATCTCAAGTTTACTTTGCTTGTTACCTATGCCCTGTGTGTTTATACATAGACATCTAAGGCCCTAAGTATTGTTTCTGGCCTCCTTCCCAATTGGTTTCTCATGTGAATCACCAGGCACCTCCCTGCTCCCTTATTCTTTCTGTATTATGCCTATTACTCTTTAGAGTAACTGGATTCACAGGCTTACCTGGGTGCTTTCCTCCCTTCCCTTACTTATTCTCTTTTCAAGCTCCATGGATAAATGATTATTTATCCAGTAAACTCCTGGTTTAATTATTATTTCCCAATTTTTTGAGATGTCCTCCCTCCCAAATCAAAAGTGCATCATTTTCATAACATAACTACCCAGAAATAAGATCCATAAATCCAAATACAATAAAACGAAACCATCTTCATGGCCTGCCACTCAAGTCTCAGACCTTCAAACTTACAAACATCACTCGTAAGATACAAGATAAATAACCAGTTGGGCTCCCAAGTCCTAACTTTTATAGTCTCTTAAAAATGCTTCCTTTCTTTGCTGACAAAGTCATTTGTTCCCACAGGAAGCAGAGTGATCACTTTTCAAAGTCCTAGGTATAACCTTCAAGCAACCAATCTCTTCCACTCACTTCAGCCAATTCATTATCCTGCTCATTCTTCCTCATAAAGGCTTCTTGGATCTGTCGCATTTCTATCTCTACTGTATTGTCCCGTTGGAAACATTGCACTGGCCTCCTTTACAGTTTAGTGTCCACTCTGCTATCAGAGTTAATGCCTGACGCCTCTCAAAAATTGTCAGTAGCTCACATTACTACTACACAGTGAAATTCATCATCTTTGACAATATGGACCCAGCCCTCTTTTCTGGCCTCATCCTCCATTTTGTGCCAATAATCTTGTGCAAAGTGAGCAATTTGCAATTCCCTGAATGTATCATGTGCTTCCATGCTTTGGGGCCTTTTCCCATCCACTAGTTACCTATGATTCCATCTTTCAAAACTCATTCAGGGAACCTTGTCTGATTCTCCTCCTTCCCCACACCCTGCCAAAGTTAATCTCTTCTTCCTCTAGTTCCTCTTTTAGCTCCGCCACTGTATGTCTGTTGTCTGGCAGACAAGGATTGCATCATAATCTTTTCTCCATCTTCCCCATACTTGACCCAGAGCCTGGCACATAACAATTGCTTGAATTGTTAAATTTCTCAGAATTTGTGAGCTAGTTGACTTTACTTTGGTTGCTTGAAATTAGCCATAGTGGAAGTATTTACACCATGGAAAACCCTGTGGTAGGACAACACTACAATAGGAATTCTTTTTTTTTTTTGGAGGGAGTTGCTTCTTTAACACTTACCAGCACACCACTGATTATACAGGTAATACAAGTAAGTTTCGATTGAGTGCAATCAAAATCAATGATCCCCTTTAGTATCTCCCATGCTTAATCCTAGTATCCTCCTCAGAACTAAACAGTTTGGTGTATATCTTCCAGAGCCTTTTTCACATGTTTTATATATTGTAGCACTTGCTGCATTTAAGTCTGCTGGCACATCGCCGCTCAGCTGTGAAGCTTTCTCAGACTTCCCCTGCCGTCGCTGTTGTGACTTTCCTCTCATCTCCTTCAGCACCCACTACATCTTTTCTAACTTCTGTGTGCCTTGTGGTAGGAAGATTTTAAGTTGTTTGGCGAAAGGTATCATTAAAGGCCTGTATTTTCCACTGAACGGCCAACCCTCATTAAGTAAGTTCTAGGGATCTAATGTAGAGCCCGGGGACTATAGTTAACAATACTGTATTGTATACTTGAAAGTTGCTAAGAGAGCAGATCTTAAGTGTTCTCGCCACATAAAAACGCAGTTATATGAGATGACGGTGTTAACTAACCTTATTGCAGTAATTATTTAGCAATACATATATGTATCAAATCATTACGTTGAACACCTTAAACTTATACACTGCTATATGTCAAATTAATCTCAATAAAGCTGGAAAAAAATTAAAATAGAATAGAATAAAAAGAACAGACACTCCAGAATGTCAGTGGTTTAATTCTTCGATCCAGAACTTGCTAGGAATCATCCAGTGCTGTCTGAATACAACATTAGATATGAAAGTATGCAAACAATAGGCACTTTGGGGTTTTTTCCTTCATTTTTTTATATAAAGGACAACTTCCTTTTTCTGCACTGCAGTGCCTCAGTTAGGGAATAAAAGACAAGGGATAGTGCTGTGCTTTCATCAGTTAACATGTCTTTAGTTAGGTAAGCTTTCCGTCTCTTCCTCTGTCACCCTGCCAGCCTGGAGCTGCGCAGTATAAGAAGGAACCTCCGGCTCTCAGCAGAGATTCTCATGCTAAGTAGCCTTTCCCTGTGGATGCGGAGCTGCCACCTGCCTAGTAAATCTACTCTGCTGTGCTCAGCAAAACACTGTGATACAGCTTGAGGGCCAAAGTGGGACCCCCCCCGCCTTGGGTTGCACACCCAAATTTCAGATACGGAGAAGAGGTCGTATCCAATAAGTCCAGTGCCACTGAATTTCTTTATAACCCCGGAAGCAGAAAGAGTAAGGTTTCTTCCAGCAACATCTGCCCCACTGTCTGCAACAGTACAATATAAAATTTAGATATCCGAGGAAAGGTGACAGAGGCCACAAATTTTCGTCCTTATGCATTGTTTTCTTATGCGTTTCTCAAGTGTTAAATGAAAAAGTTGAAGCAAATAGGGATACGCATGGGAGGACTTAGTCCCCTTGATTCCAATATGAGAAAAGCAGTTAAATCTTCCCTAGAGATGAGAAATCACAGCTATGACTACACTGTACCATCAATCATGTAAGAGTCATTTGGAAAAACTAGGAGATGCTGTTCTCCTTTGAAGGAGAAATGAGTCCTGCATCCTTTTAAAAGTCTTCTTACATTTCAAGTGTCATCCTTCACTTCTATTCAAATAAGTTAGGAGGGTTCATTCCCTTGCATTCAAAACTTAGTTGTAACAACTTAGGGTAATTATACTACAAGGCTCACTTCTGATGGATTCCAGGAAATGGGAAGCAAGTTGTTTCTAGAGGACGGGGCCCCGAGATCTCACTATGGCCAGCATCAGCAGAGCAGGCCCAAGAAACTTCAGGCAGGATTCCTGGCAGACCCCAGCCCTGGGAACCATTTTCTTTTTCTTTCCCCAAAAAAGTAGAGGCAACCTCTTTACTAATTTCAGAAAGCATTTTGGGCTTAAAACTTTTAGAGTGGTCAGCTTCAGTATCTTCCAGAGCTGGCTCTACTCTGTGGATGGATCTTACACTGGTGCCTGGGCTTTTCTCTCTGCTCAGAATCACTTACTCCATCACTGAGATGCAGTTCCCCAAATCTTCCAGGCCTTGTCAAATTCCCATGACTTCAGCCATGCCGCTCTCTTTACCTGAAATATACTTCCCTGGAACACCACCATGATCAGGCCATATTATAGTTTTTTTGTCTTATGCTCTACCTTGTCCCATACACCATGAGCAGCTTGAGCTCAAGCAACAGAACTCACTCGTATTTGTTTACACAAAGGCTACCAGAGTGCCAAGCATACAGTGGATGCTCAATAAATGCCAACAGAACAAATCAGTGAGCATAAGTGAAGGATATCATGATGTCCCTTGTACTGGTCTTTCAACTTTTATATAGGCTTGAAATTTTTCAAGAAAAAAAGGTTGAGGAAAAAAGATGAATTCAAAGGGGTGAGGGTGGGGTCACTAAATTTCTGAGTCATGGTGCCTAGGACATTAAGTTTGATAAATTTAGTTCTTCCTAAAAAGCAGCAGTCCTTCCAGGATCTAAAAGCCTCTGAAACGTTCAAAGGTGGTTCTGTCTGGTGTGAGTGTGCATTGGAGTGGGCGGGAGAGGGATGGGCAGCAGCCACTGGGCAGGGGCATGATTATGGAGTAAAATATCCCAGCTTCCATCCCCAGTCTGGGGTCTGTCCAAGGAAGGCTTGAATAAGGACATTGTAAGTGGAGCAAAAATCTGAGATGCAGAACTCCAACCACTCCATCCCAAGGACCAACCCCTCTATACACTGCCACAGGTGCAGCAAGACCCGCCCCTGGGAAGTGGCCAACTTGCCTGGCTCCACAGGTCTCCACATCAGGGATCACCTTCTCAGGTTCAGAGCCCTCAGCTACCAGGCTGTGCCTACTAATCTCAGTAAGTCAAGCTCACCTACAGCCTTAATCTGGCCATTCCACTACCACAACCCTGATTCTCCACTTCAGAGACTGGGAGCACTTGTATTGTTTATCTCTTGAGAAATTAAGAATTCACAGTATCAAAAAAAAAAAAAAAGAATTCACAGTATATCTTTGCTCACATCTTAGAATTTTTCAGCCCCAAACTCAACCTCCTCTTCTCTTTTACTTAATGTCAAATGGTGGCATTGTCCTGGTGACCTGGCCTTCACAACATCCCTGAGCCCTTCCGAATATAGCTCCCTCCTCTAATAGTGAGCTCTCTGGTCGATGTCAGTAGTAGCCACAGAAGAACACTTGAGAAATCAAAACACTTTCCCTGAGAACTCTTTCCTAGTGAAATGATTAGCTATCATCTATTGAGCTCTAATAGCCTCACGTCTGCTAAGCACTAATAATAATAGTATTAGATATGTATTGAGCACTTACTATGTGCCAAGGACCGGTTAGTGCTACCTTAATTTTCTCATTGAATTCTAACATAGGTCCTTTCTGGTGAGTGTTATTTCTATCCTACACATAAGAAAACTGAGACATAAGGAAGTCAATAAGTCGTAGAACCAGAATTTGAAGCTGGTCATTGTTTCCAAAATCTGTGCCCTTCATGCATTATGCTAAAGTGTCTTTTCCTAAGTAACTTATTTTGAAGTGGAATGAGTAACTTTAGTTCTAAAAGTGTTGAGGGAATTTCCTGGCAGTCCAGTGGTTAGGACTCGGTGCTTTCTCACTTTCACTGCTGTCACCCAGGTTCAATCCTTGGTTGGCGGGAAACTAAGATCCCACATGCCACACAGCACAGCCAAAACACAAAACAAGCAAACAAACAAAAACAGTTTTCCTCTAAGGCTCTGGGCATAAGAATGTCTGAGGGGATGTCAATAATGACTTTAGAATTAACATACAGAAACAATAAAATACTTTGGAATGAATTTAACTAAGGAGGTGAAAGACCTCTAAAAACTACAAGAAATTGATGAAAGAAATCAAAGACAAATAAATGAAAAGGTATCCCCTGTTCATGAACTGGAAGAATTAATATGGTTAAAATGTCAATGCTACCAAAAGCCCTTTACAGCTTCAATGCAATACCTATTAATATTCCAAAGTCATTTTTTACAGGGGTAGAGAAAACACTCCTAAACTTTCTATGGAACCATGAAAGACTCTGAATAGCCAAAGAAATCTTGATAAAGAAGAGCAGAGCAGGAAACACCACATCTCCTGATTTCAAGCTATACTATAAAGGTATAATCATCAAAACAGTATGGTACTCACATAAAACAAAGACAAATGGAACAGAATCATGAGCCCAGAAACAAACCCAAGCATACACAGTCAACTAATATTTGACAAGAGAGTCAAGAATACTCAATGGAGAGAAGACAGTTTTTTTCAATAAATTGTGCTGAGATAAGTGAATATTCACAGGTAAAAAAATAAAACTGAACCCATATCTTACACCACTCACAAAAATTAACTCAAAATAGATTAAAGACTTAGGTGTTAGACTTCAAATCATGTAATTCCTAGAAGAAAACATAGGAATAAAACTCCTTTACATGGGTGTTGGCAATCATTTTTTGATATGACACCTAAAGCACAATCAACAAAATAAACAATAAATAAGTGGTACTACATCAAACTAAAAAGCTTCTGCACAGCAAGAGAAACCATCAACAACGTGAAACAAAAACCTGTGGAATGGGGAAAAATTGCAAGCCATCTATCAGATAAGAGGCTAATATCCAAAATCTCATACAACTCAGTAGCAAAATAAAAAGATGAACGACCCAATTTTAAAAATGGGCAAAAAGACCTGAATAGACGTTTCTCCAAAGAAGATATACAAAAGGCCAATAGATCCATGAGAAGGTGCTCAACACTACTAGTCATTAAGAAAATGCAAATTAAAACCACAATGAGATATCACCTCACACCTGTTAGAATGGCTATCATCAAAGGACAAAAGATAATAAATGCTGGTATGGATGTGGAGAAAAGGGAACACTT
Source organism: Monodon monoceros (assembly GCF_005190385.1). Lineage (NCBI taxonomy): Eukaryota > Metazoa > Chordata > Mammalia > Artiodactyla > Monodontidae > Monodon > Monodon monoceros. The sequence continues at coordinate 49,383,818 of NW_021703765.1, forward strand.
GTGCACTGTTGGTGGGATTGTAAGTTGGTGTAGTCACTATGGAAAACAGTGTGGAGGATCCTCAAGAAATTAAAAATAGAACAACCATATAATCCAGCAATTCCACTTTTGGGAATATATCCAAAGGAAACAGAAATACCAACTTGAAAATATATCTGTACCCCCATGTTCATTGCAGCATTATTTATAATAGCCAAGACATGGAAACAACCTAAATGCCCATCAGTGGATGAATGAATAAAAGAGTTGGATATATAATAGGAAATCCTATCATTTACAAAGAACTGTGCCAATTTACACTCTTATGAGAAGTATATGAGAGTTCCAGTTGCTCCACATCCTCACCAACACTTGATATTATCAGTCACTTTAACTTTTTTGATTCTGGTAGGTGTGTAGGAGTATATTACTGTGGTTTTAATTTGTATATCCCTTATGATTAATGATGTTGGATACTTTTTTATATGTTCATTGGACATTTGAATATCATTTTTTAGACATGTACCCATTCAAGTCTTTTGCTCATTTTTTATTGGGTTGTCTTTTTCCTATTAATTTGTAGGAACTCTTCAATATTCTGGATATGAGTCCTTTGTCAGATATTATTGCAAATATCTTTTCCCAAGAATGTCTGTGTCTTGCCTTCTCACTCTCTATATATTATGTCTAGGTTGAATTTTTAGAAAATCATTATATAGAGAAAAGATAGCACAAATGACCTCAAAACACCATTTTAGATCTTTTGATTGTTGGAAATATATGTGACTGTTTTCTTCTTATTTTCACTTCTTAATATTTTCCTAAACTTTTATTTCTCATTATAAATAATAACATTTCTATTTTAAAGCTAATGATATTAGACTCTAATGATGAAATCATGAAACGCTAATGATGACGATAAAGATAAAATAGAAAGAAAAAAAATCCAGGAAACAAATTTGATTTTATCATTTGAAATGAAGAAGGAGTTTCTCTTCTTATTATTAGAAAACAAAAATTTAAATAGAGGATTCCTAAAGTCTACTGGAAAGCCCTCAGGAGATAACACTGTGAATGGAAGAGAGAGTCTCCAAGGCAAAGCAATACTTGTCTAAGCTCCTCAGCTTCCTCCATTTTCCTTGGGTCATCACTCACCTGCCACGACATCCAGATGCTTCAGCAAGCCCAGGAGTCACTGTTTCCTTCTTGGGACCAATAGGACTAAAGCCGGTGGTGGATAGATAGAGGGGCAGGTTGGTGGCTGAGAGTCCTCCTGGTCAAACTTGAAACAGCCAGTCAGGACACTGGATGAACCTATTACTTATCTTGATGTATTAGAGCTTTTGGATGAACATGATACCATGAGTTTGAAAGAATTTAAAGCAACATCTACTTTAAGTTTTCTTTCCTTAGAAGATCCAATTTTTGAGGAGGAAAGCAGTGGAAATGAGAACTATTTGGATGTGTGGTGAGAAGGTGTTCCTTTAGAATTGGTTTTTAATCATGCTAATCTCACCCATTTGTGCTTGGACACAAGGCACAGCTTCCTTCCTTTGCCATTCCTAAAGGGTATTTTTATTTCTTCTTTTGAATGGAGTTGTTTTATGGGGATACAATTACTTTCCTACATTACTTCATAAGTCTGAGAAATACACTTGTCCTAGAAAGTCTTTTTTTTAAAATATGACATGGAAACTGGAATATTTGGAACATAGAATATTTTGAAACTGCTACTGACTGCTAAGAAACATAGCAATTCTATTTTGTTCTATTCCCCACCCCGCACTTTAAACACTCAAAGAGGCTCATGGATTTCCTTATTTAATATTTCCCAACCATCTAAATCTACAGTTTCCAACTGTAAAACAGGGAGCAAGAGACAACATGGGACGATGGATGAAGATTCTTAAGTCTACCTTGCTTGTGCATCTATGATCACAGTAATACCTTTCTTTAAATTTCCATGTTCAAAAGAGTAAAGCAAAGTTTGATTTTTGTCCCCCAAATGTGTTAACTCCTCTTTGAAAGTATTCATTTTGGAATCTGGAAAGTGTTTGAGAAAGATGCAGGGTTCTGGGCAGCTCAAAGGGGTCGCACACATCCTCGAGCATCCTGTCTGGCTCAATTAACAGGATGAAACCCCTCCCAGTAGCACCGTACAGGTGTTTCAGGGATACACAAACTGCACCTGCACCTGGACCTTGTCTTGGGTGCCCCGCTCAGCCTAGGAAGTGCCACCCTCCCCCTCACGTTCCCAGGGCAATGAGCAGCTCCCCCACCCCTTTCCTCTGTTTTCCCCTCCAGCCTGACCAAACCCTTCCTTCCTACCTAAATATTCACAAAGCACCAGCACAGACTTCGGAAGCTGGGAAGTCACATGACCACAGTGCCTTTGCCACCCTTTTATATTTCTTACTGAAGTCCACGCTGAACTTTATTTTGTTTTTGTTTGTTTTGAATTAGTTTTGTTTTTTGCTCTATCTCTAACTGTGACAATATCTAATCTTGTCAATGATCTGGCTCAGCCAGGGTGTGAAACCGTCTTCTTTGTGAATTAAACTAGGTATTCCTAAATGTCCTACACTTTCAAAGTGATGTGAATGCTGTTAGCAATTAAGCTAAGCAGTCTGTCTCTCAGGTTTTCCTTTACAACATTATCACCAAGACATTTGTCAAACTACAGTTACCTAGAGGGATGACAATAAATATGTTTTCGAGTGTAAAAAAGCACACTGGATTCCCAAACCCATCTGAAAGAGTGTTTCTCCCTAAGGGACCTGCTCTACCTTCCCAGGCAGCTAAAGCTCCACTCAAACTAGGCTGCTCAGAAAACCAGTGGCGCGAGGGTTTACATTCCCCTTACGACTCTGTCTTCTTTTAGGGACTAACTGTAGCCTCAACAACAACAAAAGTAATTCCTGGAGTCTCTAGTTCTCTCAAGACCTAATTTTCCCTCCCCTTCTTTTTAACTTACGTTTTACTCTGCAGAAACACAAGCCAAACAGACTTAAAAATCGGCCGTTGAGAAGCGCAACTTCCCCAGCTCTCCTTACTTCTGATTCTCCAGCCATCCGTCCCTGGAGATTCCTTCCCAGCCAGGAGGCAGAGAAAGTTACCCCTCTTCTCTGGAGCACTCCAGGGTTCTTTTTCTTTTGTGGAGAAGCGCAAAATGACATTTAAGCAATCCCACTTCCATCACTGAGATGGCTATACAAGATGGCTATATAAGGGGCAGTTTTCCTGCCCTTGACCTTCCTTTCCACTGAAGTGATTTCTGACAGGTGTGCGGATCTGGAGAGGGGCTGGGTTAGAAATGCTAGCGCTTCAGACCCTGTGAGAGGAGTCTCCAGCTGAGGGAAGGGCTACTCCTGATTCGTCATACCATCCCGCATTGGCTTGTGTGTCATCCAGCAGGCATGGTGCCAGATTCTGTTTCCTAACACTGTCAGCGGGTGGCAGGTAGGGGAGGTGAATGCGATGAGATAGGTTTTTATTTGGGTCAACTCCAATAAAATTAATTAAGGGCAAGTGAGGCACTGGAGTGTGGTTTCAGAAGGAAATATCCTGCTAGGATCACCATTTTCTCTGTTCTCAATTCATCAAAGGAACTATAAAATCCTTGAGATTTTGAGCTCCCCAGAAGATTCTAACCGGCAGCCAGAGTTGAGAACCACTGGTCCACACCTACCATTCTGTTTATTAATCATTCTACTTATTAATAAGGTTTGAAAGATATTTGATGAAAGAGCATCAAGGAAGTCCACAACGCTTTGGGTGTATTCAAATAGGTACTTTCTGGAAACTTACTCCCAATCCTAGAACCAGTATGTCAGAGAAGCAGCCATCCCTGGCAGGGCACAGGGCACCCATCATCTCCCTCCTTCCTATGAACATGTTCTTACAGATGAACTCTGCTGCAAGTGAACTTGGAGCCCAAAGGGAGGAAAGATGCCTCAGAAGAACAACCCTAAGCCATAGGGGTACGGAGGGGCACAGGGCATTTGCCTCCTGGACCAGGGTGCTGATTATTATGGGATGGTTCTGACCTACAACCTATATACACAGAACCCATCCCAGAATAATTGGATGCCCTATCATTTATTAAACAAAATATTGGAGCCATATCATTTTCCTTTTCCAGGCTGCCTTGTGGATAGAAATTCAAATGCAGGGAGACAAGCCTCAGAATTTCTCTCCCATTTTCTCTGGCACTCCAAGGGATTGATACTATGTTACTATGTTCGTGTGTGTGTGTGTTTGTGTGTGTTTGTGTGTGTGTGTGTGTGTGTGTGTATTTCCCCTGAGCTTAATGACAAAAGTCCAGCTAACTCTGAGATCTTCTTTAGACCCGAGGGTAGCCAGGTACCACTTATCTTGTAGGGAGAATGAGCCACCCATCACAGGAAGCCACACGCCCTCTCCGTGGTTCTCTGGTGAAAGCAGGTCCCCCAGGCACCCAGAGCTCTCTAGACTGGTGACCCCAGGGGTGATGCCAGTCATCTCCAGTGTGTCCATGGCAGGCAGGAAACTCTGCAGGAATCTGGTCTCCTCACTACCAGGTTTGGCTGTCTTGCCTGCCATGTTTTTATTGTTTAGATACAGTAAAGGTTTTCTTTCATTCACTCATGTAAATCAAGGGGCCCCAAATGTTCCAGATAACTCTAGATAAAACAAGTGTGGGGCTTGCCTGGTGGAGCAGTGGTTGAGAGCCCGCCTGCCGATGCAGGGGACGCGGGTTCATGCCCCGGTCCAGGAAGATCCCACATGCCACGGAGCGGCTGGGCCCGTGAGCCATGGCTGCTGAGCCTGCGCGTCCGGAGCCTGTGCTCCGCAACGGGAGAGGCCACAACAGTGAGAGGCCCGCGTATCGCAAAAAAAAATAATAATAATAAAAAAAAAAACAAGCGTGGCAACAGTTCATACAAAGTAAGCCACAGCATCGTGTAGGAAATTCTCCCTCAGAACACTGTGCATCTCAGACATCTGGGGAGATGCCCAATACATGTATAAAGCAGGTGCCTGCACACAAATACTGCTAAACATCAGGTAATACCAGCCTGGGACCTTTTAATCCTCATTGTAAATAGAAACCACTGAAAATATACACCTGAGGAAAAATCAATTTGATTTATAATGTCAATCCCAGATGTGTATTTAGAAGTATAACAAAGGAGCCAACCATATTCGTTTACTTAAAAAGTGCTCAAACTCTACTTTTGTAAAAATATCTTTAAAAAAATTTTTTTTTAATTTCCTTTTATTTATTTATTTATTTAGGCTGTGTTGGGTCTTAGTTGTAGCACATGGGATCTTTCGTTGCGGTGTGCAGGCTTAATTGCCTCATGCGGGATTAGTTTCCCCGCGGCATGTGGGATCTTAGTTCCCCGACCAGGAATTGAACTTGTGTCCTCTGCATTGGAAGCCGGATTCTTAACCACTGGACCACCAGGGAAGTCTCAAAATGTCTTTTTTTTTTTTTTTTTAATTTTATTGAAGTATAGTTGATTTACAATGTTGGGTTTAATTTTTGCTGTAGAGCAAAGTGACTCAGTTATACATACATATATTCTGTTTCATATTCTTTTCCATTATGGTTTATCATAGGATATCGAATATAGTTCCCTATGCTATTCAGTAGAAAAACGTCTTTTTAATATGACCAAATACATAATAAAACTGACAACTAATCTATGGCTCAGGTCCACATGAATGAATACTTATTTATTTATTATTAAAATTTATTTATTTTGGCTGCGTTGGATCTTCGTTAGTTGCAGCGAGCAGGGGCTGCTCTTCGTTGCGGTGCACGGTCTTCTCATTGCGGCGGCTTCTCTTGCTGTGGAGAATGGGCTCTAGGCACTCAGGCTTTAGTAGCTGTGGCTCGCGGGCTCAGTAATTGTGGCTCGTGGGCTCTAGAGCACAGGCTCAGTAGTCGTGGCACACGGGCTTAGTTGCTCCGCGGCATGTGGGATCTTCCCAGACCAGGGCTCGAACCCGTGTCCCCTGCGCTGGCAGGAGGATTCTTAACCGCTGCGCCACCAGGGAAGTCCCTGAATGAACACTTTAAATGCAGGTTAGTGTAGTCACGACATTATATTATTTCCTTTCCTATCTGGGCCATGTCCATCTCATCTAATACTATTATATAATTTTGGATATATACAATGTGGTTCAGTCAACATTTATTGAGGACCTACATAGGCAATACTTTTATATCTTGAAAACAGTTTAAGGAGCATCTAATTTAACCCCATTGGAGGACACTGAGGGCCAGAGAAATGCCTGTGTCCCCATGTCCCCATATACGCCTCAGCTGCCCATGGGTTTTGCTGCTGTTCCTGGTTAGTGGGGCGACAGGAAGGAGGGGCAGAGCTGCTCAGGCCTGAGTTAAAATCCCGCTCTACAGCTCAGCATTGCCATGTAAACCACCTAACCACTTGGAGTCTTGGACCCCTTCATCTGCAAAATGGAGATGGGAAAGCCTGCGTTTCGGGGTTGTTACGAGGCTTAAGTAAGATCGTGTAAAGTGCTTGACACGTAGTCAGTACTGATAGTAAGTACTCAAGAAATACAAGATCCTTACTTTCTACCTCTAGTTTATTCTTTGGGTTTTTTACTCAATGGTTTTTAAACCCCTCATAAATACTCTTTTGATATGCTAAGAGATCTTAATAAAAATAACAAATGCCGGAGTAGCTCAGCTGGTAGAGCATCAGACTTTTTTTTTTTTTTTTTGGCTGTGTTGGGTCTTTGTTGCTGCGCGCGGGCTTTCTCTAGTTGCGGTGAGCAGGCGCTATTCTTCGTTGCGGCGCGCCACAACGCGCCACAAAGCCATTGCAGTGGCTTCCCTCATTGTGGAACACGGGCTCTAGGCGCACGGGCTTCAGTAGTTGCGGCACGCGGGCTCAGTAGTTGTGGCACATGAGCTTAGTTGCTCCGCAGCATGTGGGATCTTCCCGGGCCAGGGATCGAACCCATGTCCCCTGCATTGGCAGGCAGAGGATTCTCAACCACTGCACCACCGGGGAAGCCCGAGCATCAGACTTTTAATCTGAGGGCCCAGGGTTCAAGTCCCTGTCCAGGCACAAAATAAATAAGTAAAATTAAATTTTTAAAAAAATAATGAAATAAGGAAACCAAGCTTCGCCTTATTATGAAATGTGGTGTTTGAAAAATTACTTGGAACTGGGAGTTTGAGCCGTATTTTACCCACACAACAATGAGCACCCTCATCCATGGAGGGGTAGGACACTCAGTGTTCAAACCCATTGTCATCCAGGTGGGAACTTGTCAAGTGCTGACAGCAAGTGCTGGCCATGAAGGTACTGGGTGAGAGCAATGCCCCTCCGTCATTGCTTCCTACGGCCACTCCCCCAAAACCAAGAGAAGGCTTGCTGCTTCCACCTCCCTGGATGAAGGCCCCACTGATGCTTATTCTGTGAGTGTTCTTAGGGTAACACCAGAATGAGGAGTACCTGCTTTCAATTTGGGGACGTGTATCTTCATGAGAGGCATACTCTTCACTCTGGGCCTGAGCCACTGCATTACCTCTTCCCATGACACAGGGGAGCACCTGGAACGAGAGCAAAGATCCCAACAGAGCAAGAGCCAGTGAGGGAAAGTCCGTCAAGCCAGGCTCACAGAAGGGGGCACCGCCGATGGAAAGTTAAACAAGGACCCCAAAAGTCACCTCGAGCTGGGACAGGTGAGTGGTGATCACCAAAACCAGATTTCTTGAACTTATTTACAAAACAGAAACAAACTCACAGACTTAGAGAAGGAACTTATGGTTATCAGGGGGGAAGGGTGGTGGGGAGGGATAGTTAGGGAGTTTGGGACTGACAATGTACATACGGCTATATTTTAAATGGATAACCAACAAGGACATACTGCATAGCACAGGGAACCCTGCTCAATATTATGTAACAACCTAAATGGAAAAAGAATAGATACATGTTTATGTGTAACTGAATCCACTTTACTGTACACCTGAAACTAATACAGCATTATTAATCAACTATACGCCAGTATAAAATAAAAAGTTTTAAAAAAACAAAACAAGAACCAGATTTCTGCTCGAAATTTCACAGAAACATGAGTTAGCTGTAAGCAGTACCAGAATAATGAGCAGAGGGGCTAGAGAGTAAAAATAAGATTAATGAATCTATAATACCTAGATAAAATGTTAATAATATCTTCAGAAAATACCCTTGCTCCAGACTCCTTGAAATGTTTAACACAAATATATCTCCCCGCAAATCTAAATTGTCTGGAAAAAAACATTTTTCATTTTGCCGCTCTGGTTCCACATCTTATTTTTCACAGCCTTTTTATGCCATATTTTAAATGTGTTTGTTAAACCACCCTCTTTATATATAATCAGTGCATTGCAATGGGTTTTGATTGTTGTCATTTTTAATTTTAAAAACTCATATATAGCTCATTGGTTTATCATTGTAATGTCTTTTATTGAAAAAAAATCAAAATTAAACAAGCAACCACTAAGGCTTTGCTCTTGAGCAAACATGCCTTCCAAGAAATCAGATGAATTATCCAATGAAATACTGAATATTGTCCGTATTCAGTCAGCTGGACTTCATTTTTCTAGCTAAAAATTATTTGAATTTACACACATATACACGTCTGCCTTTTAAACAGAACTAGACATTTAAAAGCCTTTTAGATATTTAAAAGCTTAAGAAATGCGGGCTTCCCTGGTGGCGCAGTGGTTGAGAGTCCGCCTGCCGATGCAGGGGACACGGGTTCGTGTCCGGGTCCGGGAAGATCCCACATGCCGCGGAGCGGCTGGGCCCGTGAGCCATGGCCGCTGAGCCTGTGCGTCCGGAGCCTGTGCTCCGCAACGGGAGAGCCCACAGCAGTGAGAGGCCTGCGTACCGCAAAAAAAAAAATAAATAAATAAAAGCTTAAGAAATGCCATCCAAAAGAAGGCACTGCGGATAAAGAAAAGGACTCTGAGGAATGGGAAAGAAGCCTGAAGGATGACTAATCATTCTGACGTGTTATCCCAGCAAGGGTGGAGAGCAGACGGGCTTCAGCAGGAACACCACCATCAAGCAGAAGGCTCTCCATCACCCGGGGCTACTCAGGCCACGCCCTCCAAACTCATCTTTGGTACCCCTCTCCAACACGACCCTGGCTTTCCTTCACAGGTTAACCTGAGTGCTTACCAAGTGCAGGAAGCTGACCAGATGCCCTTGAAGTCCTTTCAGCCTCAGAAAGCCCTGGTACAGACAGGAGGTGGTGGGAGCTCTCCCGACAGTCTTGTGCACGTTCCTGAAGGCTTGGAGCCAGGACCAATGATAGGAGGAGCATACCTTTGCCATCTGCGAGAAAAGGACTGTCCTTCTCACTTTACAGAAGTGGAAACTGAGGCTCGTTAGTAGAAAAGCAAAGGATTCCAACGCCTCTCCCTCTCATACCAGCTGCCTCCACCCAAAGCAAGAACCGGGCTCAGGCTCTCTTCCTGCTTCTCTGCACTGTCTCAGTACTTACCTGAGTCCCCAGAGGCCGCTGGGATGCACACTCGTCCTTCCCCCCAACTCCCATCCTCCCTTCTCTGGGAGATTCCAGGCGGCAATGGTGGAGATTGGTGAAAGGCAAGGTGAGTTGAGGAAGGTGTGGTAGCTAGGCAGAGCCTAAGCAGCTTGTGTTCCAACACCCTGGGGCCTTTCTCTCTCCATTTCAGGAGGAAGTGAGACCCTCCAGACTTAGGCAGACGTATAAAGGAGCAGGCCAGGACTCACCACTTCCACTGGTACCACACCTGGGCCAATGTCCAGCCTGGTGGTCAGTCACCCTGAGGCCTTCTTCCCCATGTAAAGACGTCATCAAGCCCGCATCAGCTCTGCCAACCACCATGAAATGCCACCAGGCCTCGGGGCAGAATTCCAAGGTTCTGCAAGCTCCACTGATCCAAAAGCCAATGCCTGATGTCCTTGGAAGAAGCCTCTAGAACTTTATGATGGTCTGTTCAGGCCAGACATGGGGAAGGTGGGGTTTGGAGGTGGGGACCCCAAAGGAGGAGTGAGCCCACCCATGTGACCCTGGGGAGATCATATTCCCAGGAAGCACCTGCCCTACTACACGTGATGGCCTTCCTCATAGGCCACTGCAAGAAGGTGCAAACGAACAAGAAACTCAGTCCTTGAAAATGGAAGGTTAAAAACCTGGCACAGAAAGCCAGGAGGAGCCAGCCCTGTCCAGGGTGAGGAGGGTGTTTGCACAGGGACGGGTCCCAGCAGCACCATCTGTTGGTGAGCTCACTTCGTTAAGGACATTTCACTTGGGATCAGTCAGGTGTTGTTTAAAAAACAAAGAAAGAAAGAAAGAAAAAAGCTGTTCAAGCACGTTTTCTGCACAGACTTGGTCAGGTGAGGCAGCCTCAGGGGACCGATAGGGGCAGAAGCCCCGGGCCCTGCCCCGGGCTGTGCTGGTGGGAACCCAGAGCCCTGCAGCCAGAACTCTGCTTGCACAGGAATTGGGTGGGTCAGTGGAAGCCTTTGGAAACTTTGGGCTCAGTGAAAAAAGTTTCTGGATTTTCTTTCCCCCATACCCTATGTATTCTTCTCCACCCCTATTTTAAAAATATACAGATACATAGCACAGAATACACACGCATGTGTAGTAGGTATCTGAAGATTTCACTCGCTTTGGGCAAGTGGGGCTGAGCCAGACGGGTGGATGCTTATACTGTGCCCTGCCAGCAGCAGTGCTGGGGATGGCCAGCTCCACGAAGAGAATGCCGGGGACACTGTCCTCAGAGACACCCTCAGACAAGCCTTATTTCCGCTAATGAACGAAATACTTATTAACAGTTACCATACTGTGGGCCAAGACATACCACAAGGCGAAATTTCTTGGAGATCTTTTGCCCCTTTAAGGAAGTGTTTTGGATCCACAGCATACTTCTTCTCAATTTTATCCAAAGAAGAAGTAAGCATTAAAATGGAAGAAGCTTGGGCTTCCCTGGTGGCGCAGTGGTTAAGAATCTGCCTGCCAATGCAGGGGACACGGGTTCGAGCCCTGGTCCGGGAAGATCCCACATGCCTCGGAGCAACTAAGCCCGTGCGCCACAACTACTGAGACTGTGCTCTAGAGCCCGCGAGCCACAACTACTGAGCCCGTGAGCCACAACTACTCAAGCCCATGCGCCTAGAGCCTGTGCTCTGCATGCAACAAGAGAAGCCACTGCAATGAGAAGCCCACACAACGCAACGAAGAGTTGCCCCTGCTCGCCTCAACTAGAGAAGGCCCCGCATGCAGGAACGAAGACCCAATGCAGCCAAAATAAATAAATAAATATTTAAAATAAATAAATAAAATAAAATGGAAGAAGCTTAATTTTGATAATATCCAGGGATAATAATCATAATAACTAATTTATATTTGTATTAGAATAACTTTCGATGTTGATAAAATTTTATCGCCCAAGGCATCTTCATGATCTCCTGCTCCAAGACCTCCAAAATGATCATCACAAAACACCAGAGTAATTCCCCCAACGAGCCCTGTGCTCAACCCTTGATGGCCCCCCATCACCTACAGAAAAAAAGGCCAAGCTCTTTGGCTTGACACGTAGTCCTGCCCCAACCTGAATTTCACCTACTCTTTCCCCCACAACTAAAATACGTGCTGTTCTTTCCTCCTTGACCTTGAGCAAACTGTTCCCTATTCCTAGAATTGCCTTTTCTCCTTTATCTGACCTCTGAACTCTCGTCCTTCAGGATCCTGTTCAAATATTGCCTGGTTCCTGATAATTTCTCATTCCCCCAAATGAGAAATTATTCTCCTTTCTGTGGAGAATGTAACTTATAACTTAGTATATGCATTTAATGATCTGTTTGCCAGTCTCTGTCACTACTTTGCAATCTTAACAAACAGGAACTTGGTGTTCACTAATGGATACCTCTAGAACCTAGCACAAGACATCACAAGTACTAAACATCATTGTGCTGCAAGATGCAGGGGTGGGGGGGAATGCCACCTCTCAGGCCTTTCATGAGATTAATATCATGAATAAGAGGTCTAGCTAACTAGAATGAATCCATTAAAAGTATCAGTATTATACGTTTGTTAACTGAATGCTTGAGTCTCACTCTATCAAATTTTACTCACGTGGTCATGCAGAAAGTTCATGTTTAAATTTGTGCAAAGCGGACACGGTAAGAGCAGGCAGTTTGGAGGCAGAGCCTTGGAATGAGCCCTGGAATTCTCACTCACTTGGCCCCTCTACGTCTCAGCTTCCGTGCTCTGTAAATTCACAAGGAGTGTTAGTCTCGCCCACCCCACAAGGCAAGCAGGTCCAGGAGAGCCTGTCGATAATATTCCTGAAGTTCTATCACCAGTGCAGAGGACTTACTGTGAGGTGATGACAGTGGTGGACACAAAAATAAATCGACATTTTCCTGGCTCTCAAAGAGCCTACAGTTTCACGCAGGCAACAAAGACAGATGTGAGGGCAAAAACACAAGCTAGACTTTGGTGACTGTTGCCAGACAGGTACAAGCAAAGTCCATTCACAGCACGAGGGAAGGAGTGAGTTTTGGCTGAGGGGATGGGAGGTAGGGGCTCAGGTATATTCTGTGCCTGTCCTGGGCCTGGGGGTTACATGGGTATGTCATTTTGTCCTCATAATATGGTGAGGTAAAGGGTGTTAGCCCATCTTAGAGATGAGCGTGGAGACTCGGAGAGGCTAAGTCACTTGCCGAAACCATACTGATGATACACGAGGCTTCTAACTGTGGTACTAATGCTCTGTATGACACCAGCCTGATCCCCAAGCGGGATTGGGAGCCCTCTTGAAGGTAGTGGGACCACAGTCAGGAGGATGGAGTGTCCCAGGTACAAGGCACCATGTGAACAAAGGTCCAGAGGGTAAATAAAGTTTGACAAAAGGGATAACCTCTGTGTGGGGTGTGTGTGTGTGATGGCAGAGTGGGAAAAGGGAGTTGTGGCTGGAAAAAAGACTGATGGACTGGTAGACTAGGGCTAGATCATGGAGTGCTTTGAGTTTCAGGCCTAATTTTTTTACTAGTGATAATGATAATTTTTTTTTTTTTTTTTGTGGTATGCGGGCCTCTCACTGTTGTGGCCTCTCCCGTTTAGGAGCACAGGCTCCGGATGCACAGGCTCAGCGGCCATGGCTCACGGGCCCAGCCACTCCGCGGCATGTGGGATCTTCCCGGACCGGGGCACGAACCCGCATCCCCTGCATCGGCAGGCGGACTCTCAACCACTGAGCCACCAGGGAAGCCAATAATGATAATTTTTAAAGTAATAATAACACTTTGTGATTACTGTGGTGCCTTTCTGAGGACCAACTTAAAGGTCTTTCCAATCTGTGATGTCAAATTCCTGCTGCCATTTACCTCATTTTATGAACTGGGAAACTGAAACAAAGAACGTTTTAGGAACTTGGGCAAAGTCATGACACAAGGAGCACCTTGAACACCTAGTCCCTGGCAATCTGAAATACTCTATACAAAACTTATTAACATCTGAACCCTGAGCCTCACTTTCCTCATCTGTAAAATGGAGATAATAACATCTGTGAAGTTGTCTTGAAGAGCTTTTCAAACTTTATAAGATAGCACAGGGGAGGATGTACAGATAGGGAGATAAGCAAATATTTCCTGTAATCCTGGAAATGTCATTAGGGCCCTTTGGAATAGGGGTCTAATGTTCAGAGAGATTTATCTGGAAGAGAGAAATCTGCAGCTCAATGAGGCTGTGCTGGTGGGCCCTCAGGAGAGGAAACCACCACCTTTGCACATCTGAACCACTAACAATTGCTGAATATGCTACTTTGCTCCTGCTAGTAAAATCTTGTCAAACAGGAAACAGGTTTTTAAGGCAACGGGGTCCCCGTGAGTTCAAACTTCTGCTTTCAAATGTCCTTCCAAGATGCACAATTGGCACAGACTTACAGGAAATATTTAATTGGAATCGGAAGGCGCTGGCTCCACGGACCTTGTTTTATATTGTCTGCGGGCTCCTGCTGCAATGGCTTAGGCGTGGAAGCAGCGGTCACTCATTTTTATATTTGCCCGTGGGGAGTGAAACCAAAGTAGACTCCAAGGGTGCTGGGGGGCCCGAGTGCAGGCAGCCTCCACGGGGTCAGGAAAAGAAAGGAGGAGGAAAACTGTTGCATGAGAATTAGGCTTAGCGGAGAGAAAGGCTGAGGCTGACTCCGAGTGACATATTTATGAGCTCGGTATCAGTTGCTTGTGCTGATAAGTGTTGGTCATTCAAGGAAGGAAAAGTCACCTTTGTGTATATAAAATATACAAGATTCACAGCCTGAAAGGACTGAACAGGAAAGCATTAGGTAAATAGAGGATTTCCCTTCAACTATAATGTGAAAATTAAACTACTTCAAGAAGGAAGAAGGGAGGTGTTTCTTTCTGAGTCAAATGTTGAGAAAACTAACGACTCAATTTGAAATTAAGGTTAACTGGCTTTCAGCCTTTTGTGGCCCACTTCTGAGAACACAGAGAAAAGAAATTACTCCTCCACAAAAGCCCTTCAGTCTCCCTTTTGCGGGTCCCCTGCCCAGCCTCAGAGTGACAGCACAGGTTTTAGGGTGTGAGGGATGGAGGTTAGGCTCTCAGATCTGCCCCTAACTGGCTCAGTCTGATTGGGCAAATTACCTGGTTCTCCAAGCCTCCCTTTCTTTATTTGCAAACTATGGATAACAGTAGCACTTGTGGGGACTTTGCTGGCGGTCCAGTGGTTAAGACTGCGCTTCCACTGCAGAGGGCATGGGTTTGATCCTTGGTCAGGGAACTAAGATCCCGTATGCCCCGTGGCCGAATAAAATAATTAACATTTTAAAAAGTGAAGAAATTACTTTAAAAGAATAGCACTTGCCTCCTCAGATTGAATGAGGATTAGGTGAGAAAATGCACTTTCCTTGCCTTCCCAGCACCTGGCACTTAGCAACTCTTCCGTAAAGGTGAGCTATGATTATCACTGTGCCACAGACCACTGGTTTTTTCCAGAGTTTTCCAATCGTGGGACACTGCAGAGTTCTGCTGTTATTCCCATTAAGTGTCAAGAAAGTCTCCCAAGGCCCTCCAAAAATAGATTTCGTTCTAAAATCTATGTCCGAGTCTAGAGCACTTTGGTAGGGGAGGGGTGGGGACAGAAGAAGAGCCCTTTCCGGAAATTCTAGCCTGATTTCGTTTCCCAATCCCCAAACTACCTTTATCCATGGAAATGACCTCCAGGCTTTCTTGGCTTTTCGAGTATTCCATGGCTTCTGGATTAGACCTCCGAATGTAGATAAAGGTCCTTCTGCCCTACTCCAGCTACCCCTAAACCTTCCCCTTTCCTTGTTCCCGACTTCCTCTGGAACTGGCAAGATTCCGGTCTGATAAGCCTATTTCCATTCACAGTCAGGCTTTGCATATCTCAGAGCCCACCCTCACCCTCAGAATATTCTCCTCTGTGAGCCACTAACTGACCCATCCCCTTTCAGGCACCACTGTAGGTTTCTGCCTGATGAGGGTTTGTGACAAACGTTCTTCCCTCAGGCTGGGTTAGACAAGATATTCTCTAGAAGAAAAAAGACAGGAAAAGAAATTATCTTTACAGAATTTTCTAGATAACCTCCTGTCCATTTGCATCCACCAAGTATAATCTTGGAAGCCCCCCTTCCAGTGACTCCTGCTTGGCAATGAGCTGCCTGCATGGAATAAAAGTTACTCACAGAAGCCCATTTTATATTTTTCATTTTTTATTTGGCTTCGCTGCACAGCTTGTGGGATCTTAGTTTGCCAACCAGGGATTGAACCAGGGCCCATGGCAGTGGAAGTGCAGAGCCCTAACCACTGGACCACCAGGGAATTCCCAGAAGCCTGTGTTATAAATAAGCTTTTCCTTCCTCAAACCTCTCTATGACGTCAGCCATGGTAAAATATGTCTCTAGTTTGATTTTAAGTCACTTTCTCATACGCCTCACATGGGACTCACCCAAAATGAACATCTCCGGGGCATCCTAACATTTATCTTTATCTCATATCCCACAGTTCATCAGCAAATTCTAATTCGCCTCCATTTATGTTCAGAACCCATCTGCTGGGCATCCCCTCCTTTGTTCCTGCCCTGGGACTGTCCACCATCATCTTTCACCCAGTTTACTGCAGGAGGCTCCTAACTGGGCTCCCTGCCTCCACCCTGCCCCTCTTGAGTTCATCTCACATGGTAGCCAGAGGAGTCCTTTTAAAACTTAAGTCAGAGCACGTCACTTCTCTGCTCAAAACCCTCCAGTGAGTCCCCATCGCATTCTGAGTAGATGGTGAAGTGCCCTGTTGGCCCCCTTCATCTGCTGCTACACTTTCCTTGGCTTCAGTTACCTACGGTCAGAAAATATTAAATATTAAATTCCAGAAATAAGCACTTCATAAGTGGGTTTTTTGTTTGTTTTGTGTTTTGTTCTTACGGGAACTTAAATTTTAGCTCCCCAGCCAGGGACTGAATCCAGACCCCTGCAGTGAAAGCACCGAGTCCTAACCACTGGACCGCCAGGGAATTCCTTCATAAATTTTAAATTGCCCGCTGTTCTGAGTCGTGTGACGAAATCCACCCTCTCCCACCCAGGATGTGAATCATCCGGCTTATCCTACCTATGAGTCACTTAGTTAACAGATGACTGTCATGGTATCACAGTGTTTGTGTTCAAGTGACTTATTTTACTTAATAATGGCCCCAAAGCACAAAAGTAGTGATGCTGGCAATTTGGATATTCTCTTGCTCTGGCTAATTTATAAATTAAACTTTATAATACATACATACCTTTTAAACACAGGTAAGTATGTATAGGAAAAGCATAGCATATATAGGGTTGGGTACTGTCTACTGTTTCAGGCATCCACTGGGGGCTCTTGGACGTATCCCCCGAGCATGGGGGGGGGCGACTGTATAGCCCACACAACCCTACACCACCCAGCCTCCATGTACCTCTCTCACCTCATCTACCATCCTCCCCCTCGCTCAGGTACTTCTGCAGTCATACTAGTCTTCTTTGGGTTCCTCAAACATGCCAAGAACAGCTACCTCAGGGCCTTTGCACATTCCATCTGCCTAGATGGTCCTTCTCTAGACAGCAAAAGGGCTTACTTCCTCACCTCCTTCAGCTCTTTCCTGAAATCTCACCATCTTAACTAAGCCTTTCCTGACTGCTGTATTTTAAATGGTAACCCCTGCTCTCATATCCTATATATTCATGTCCTGATTTATTTTTCTCCATATCATAGGTCACCATTTAACTAGTATATAGTTGATCATTTATTTTGTTAATTTTACATCTCATCTCACTGACCTCACTAGAATGTAAGCTCCGGAAGGGCAGGGGTTATGTCTGCTTCGGTTCTATATCTCCAGCGTCTGGAGCAATGTCTGGTACCCAGGAGACGCTCTAATCATATTCAGGCTCATACTCAAGCTCAAAACCCCTTCCTTCAATGCCTAAGTCCTGTGGGTGGCGGGCATAATCATTCAAGTGAGAATAGGAGTTAGAACTGGTCTTAAACCCTCTTGTCCACCATTTACTACCTGTATGACCTTGAGCAAGACACCTAGTCTCAAAACCTTAGGTTCTTATCAGTAAAATGGGAATAATAACAGTATCTGTCTCATAGGATTGTGTGGCTAAATAATTCCTAGAGAGTATTCTGTCCAGAACTTCAATAAGTGATAAATTTATTATTGTTGCTATCATTATTCTCAGGTGTCATAAACACCCAAAGTAAAACTCTTCAGCCACAGGATGGAAGAAAAAGGATATGGAATCCTTTTTTACCTAATTACCAAGTGGGAGAGCAGCCGTGACTCAGGAATGTGTTGGACTTCTCACTAGAAATTGCTTCAGTTCCATTATTGTAAAGTATACCACTAATAACTTCCTTAGAGAAGAAAAAAAGGGCATGGCAGGAAGTAGAAAAATATTTTCCAACTGCTGCAGACTCCCTGCATTAATCAAGTGTTTTCTTCTTCCAGTGGGGTAATCTCAAGTACATGACACAAGATAAACACAGAGCCATGCTCCATTAAATTTATGAAAGGATGTTGTTTATTTTTATCACATTTATTAGACTTGAAAGATATCTTTTAGTTCTCAGATCAGCATCAGCATCCATGTTTATTTCTGGGTTGCTGAGTGCTTTAACAAATAATAGAAGGCTGACCTTTCACCTCCTGCAGGCTAACCACGAGCCAGAGCGTGAGGGTTGAAGATGGTTCTGGGGGTGACGCACTGCACTGATATGTTGGGGGGTTATTTTTTAATTGATTAATTTTTTTTGGTTGTGCCTTGTGGGATTTTAGTTCCCTGACCAGGGATGGAACCCAG
This sequence comes from Monodon monoceros, assembly GCF_005190385.1. Lineage (NCBI taxonomy): Eukaryota > Metazoa > Chordata > Mammalia > Artiodactyla > Monodontidae > Monodon > Monodon monoceros. Next base: position 49,402,167 of record NW_021703765.1, read on the forward strand.
GACCTCAGCATTGAGAGCGCAGAGTCCTAACCACTGGACCACCAGGGAATTCCCTGTTAGGGTTTTATTTCATTTATATTTTTGAAACAGATATCGTTTTCTTTAAGTTTTTTTTTTTTTTTGATGTGGACCATTTTAAAAGTTTTTATTGAATTTGTTACAATATTGCTTCTGTTTTATGTTTTGGTTTCTTGGCTGCGAGGCATGTACGATCTTAGCTCCCCGACCAGGGATTGAACCTACACCCCCTGCACTGGAAGGCAAAGTCTTAAGCACTGGACCGCCAAGGAAGTCCTCCTGTTGGGTTTTGGTTTTGTTTGTTTGTTTTTGGTTGCATTGGGTCTTTGTCGCTGCACACAGGCTTTCTCTGGTTGCGGCGAGCAGGGGCTACCCTTCATTGCTGTGCACAGGCTTCTCCTGCGGTGGCTTCTCTTGTTGTGGACCACAGGCTCTAGGCACACGGGCCTCAGCAGTTGCGGCACGCGGGCTCAGCAGTTGTGGCTCGCAGGCTTCAGTAGTTGTGGCTCGTGGGCTCCAGAGCATAGGCTCAGCAGTTATAGCACACGGGCCTAGTTGCTCCACGGCATGTGGGATCTTCCCGGACCAGGGATCGAACCCGTGTCCCCTGCACTGGCAGGCAGACTCTTAACCACTGCACCACCAGGGAGGCCTCCCTTTTGGGGTTTTAAAACAGCTTTTTTTTCTGGTGATTTAAGGCAACCTGGAATTCTGTGAGATTCAGAAAATGGGAATGGATCTATCTGCTGGGAGAAGCGATCAACTCTGGTTAGGCTGCTGGAGACTTACTTAGGCTTCTCATGAGTGGTGACCACACTATCCATGATTCAGAGCAGTTCGGTGCTCTGCCACTGCCTACGCAGCCGAGAAATGGCTCACATAACCCTTCCCCAGCTGCCCCCCTGCCCTCTCCCCTTGCCTCTCAACACTGCTGTCTTCCATCCTGGAGAAGTCCAGCGACGCAGAGGTCATGGCCAGGACAGTGACCTGTCCTGGGATTCTGTGCAAGCATTGACTTCCCCTGTGACACTTTTGGGCCTGGAGTGAAGTCATCAGAGTGGTAACCAGTGGCCCCTGAATCTAAAAGGTCTCCTGCAGTTCGTGTGTCCACCACACTCAGAATGCCTGCCCCTCGGGAGTCAGCTCTGCAGGGCCCACCAGGAAGCCCCTGGGAGGATGGAGTGACCCCCACCCAAAAGGAGACTGCCTTTGTGCTGAGATCACCATGGCGTCAGCCCTGGGTTATGGATGAGAGTCCCTGAGATGAGTCCTGCCTCGTTGAACAGAACAGCTCGGTCATTTAACCACACTCTTTTTTTTTTTTTTTTAAATTACCAAGTCCTTTCCGCTGAAACTACAGGTTTGGAGGAGCTGAGTGTCAGAGGCACAAGAACAAAGTACACCCTCCCCCAGAGAGGAAATGCAGAGAAGATTCTCCTTTTTCAAAGGTACAATAATGAAATACTTTCCTTCCCCGGACAGGCAATTTTATCAGGTTTACCGTGGGGAACAAGATGCGATTGCCTCAATTCATTGGCATAATACCTCCCCCTCCCTGAAATGATCGCCCAGACGGCTGCTAAATGCTTTCTGCTTGAAGATGAAACCCCTTTCAACTGGGCATCTTTCATCCTGACCAGGCCCCTCACTTCACCTTTGCCCAGTGACTGCCTCCTTCACTGAGCTGGCAGGTGCTGGCTGCCCGGATCTGGAACATTCTCCCTGTTATCTTTACCCTCACCTCCACGAAGCATGGGCGTTCAACTAGCCAAAAAGGGAGCAGCTGGACCGTCCCCACAAAAGTCATAGAATTCCTGAAGTCCTTTCTGGATCTTTACTGAGACTTGGCAGCTGCAATGGGGGAGTCCAGGGGCGGGGACCCCCAGAGAATTCTATCATGAAGACGTGACCTTTTTGGCCCTTGGAATGGAAGAAAGGGGAATGCTGGGTAATCGGCAAAGCGTCCTGCTGGCCGGAGCTTACCCGACCTGACTCATTCGCCTCTGCGTCCCCTCTGTCCTATTGCTCGAGCTGGACACTTCAGCCAACAAAGCCAGGTAGGCTCCCCAGCGCAGGGCTGGGCGGCCACTGCTGCTGTTCCCACCACTTTCTGGCTAAGAGAACATGAAAGCTGTCCAGACGTGGCAGCTGCCTGCCTGCCACCTCCGGGGCCTTCTTTCCAGAGGAATTTGAGAACAGAAACTCGAAAGCGGATCAGGTGGTGGGTTGGAAGGTGTAATCTCCAAGGAGAACAATGCGATGTCCGAATATCAAGCAGGCTGATAGCGGGAGGCACTTGCATACAGAGCCCCACTGTCCTGATGCTGAGCTCCGTTGATAACCGAACCCATGACTAATGGACCTGCCACCCTGCCCACCCCCAAGTCATGCATATGACTGAGAAAGACTCAGATCTCAGGTTAGAACTTCAACCCAATAGTAGGTTAATAAATTCTTCAAGTTTAAATTAAACTCACTCATGAGATTGCTGTTCAATCCCCCCACCATTTTACCTCTTCCCCACCCAGCCCATTCTGCAATTAGGTAAAGAGGATTGAAATCTCTAGGATTTTTTATCAGGACTTTCTGCTCAAGATAACCTGTCTCTAACTCAACTTGTCCTGACAGCACTTTGGCGTGGATATTTCAAGAGTCCTGTTTCTGGTGAGTTGCGAGATCTCCAGGAAGACCAGGTCTCTGAATCAGACTGTTAAACCTGACATGAATTACCCCAGAGAGACAGCAGATTTAAATGTCAAGAAATAAGTGTTTGTAGGTGTTTTCTTCTTGTGGTGATTGGTTTTTCAGGAAGCCTAGAGAGCTCAGAAGGACTTAAGTGGGGAAATTTCTAACATTATCTTCCACTTTTTAAATTAAGAACACCTTTCATCAGAAGCATATTTTACACAAGGCACTTCCGACCTCCAGACCAAAAAAGAAAGAAAAAAAAAGATACAAGAAAATAAAAACTAACTCATGAAAAGGAGCCTGTTTTCTCCATTTGGTAGGAAGAACATGATGAACCTTCACTTTTAAATTTTAATTCTGGGACATATGACTGCACCATAGGTTGCCCAGGAGAAAACCAGTGGCATCTACCTGTGTATTAGCCCAGTATGATACAGGTGTTTTCGTCTAAAGGGACTTTTTCAAAACTCTGTGAGTCAAAGAAACGTTGTAGAGGCGCATGCCTACCAAAACTCTCAGACTTCTGATTGGAAAGGAATTCTTTCCTTTGAAGCCTCCCCAGCTTGTGTGAGCAGCTGAGAAAGCAGAGTGATGGTCACCTCATTATATGAAGACCCCTGAACCAAGAATGACTCAAACCTGAAGAGGCTTCCATCTTCCATCACAGTGATGGCTGGCGCCCGTTCACATTCCAACACTCACTCACACACACACACACACACACACACACACACACACACACAGAGGCAATGACGTCAGTCATTAGTTGCACTAAGAGGGGATATGGGACTAGAATGGAAAGAGGTCTCAGCTGTAAAATAGGGGCTTGGACTTCCAGTATAAGAAGAATAAGTCCTGGGGATGTAACGTACAGCACGGTGACTGTAGTTAACAATACGGTACTGTGTACTCGAAAGCTGCTAAGACTGTAGATCTTAAAAGTTCTCAACACAAGGGGAAAAACTTGTAACTGTGCGGTGATGGATGTTAACTGGACTTATTGTGGTGATCATTTTGCAGTGTATACATGTATCAAATCATTATGTACCCAAATAGAATACAATGTTATATGTCAATTACGTCTCAATTTTAAAAACTACAGGCTTGGGGCAGAGCTTCATCTCACGAGAATGGTGATGCCTGTTAAGCAAACTCGGGGTGGGGGGCTCTAATTCCCCCCAACCCAACTCCACTGAGAAAAGCGTTCACATCTACCCAGACACAGCTCCAAGGGCAGAAGGACGACTCAGTGGCCTTGCTCTGAGTCTTGAGCTGAGTCAGCATTTCACTAACTGCTCTACTTTCTTCTCTAAACCTTTTACATTGAACATTCCCCGCATTCGCTCCCATTCAGGCCTCCTCTCCATAAACCACCACGAAGGAGCCCAGCAATGAGCCCATCGGAAAGTCTCTGTTCTGCCCAGAGGGTCGGGAAGTGACCCTTCTTTCTGACGAGGGGGTTGGGTTCTTCTCAGACCTGCTAAGTGAGACAAAAAAAAAGAGCCAACAGAAGGGCAGAGGGAAAGGTTTACCTTCCAAAACACCGCCAAGTGTATAGGCCTTTCTGTATTTCCATCCTTGACTGAAAGCTCACTTTGCAGCCCTGCCCATAACAAGATGTCAAATATTTTTCAAAAAAAAAAAAAGCATAGCTATTAGATCTGAGAAGTAAATCCTGTTGTAGAGTGGCAATTGTAATGCCACCTGATAAGAAAACAGTAAACAATGAAGTCCCCAGGGCCGCATAACTGCTGCTTCCCCCTTGGCATGGTGCCATCCATTTGCTCCCAGGGTGGCCTAGAACAGTCTGCTACTGCTGCTGGGCAAATGGACAACCGAACCATTCTAGGCAATGGGTTATCCATTATCTACCAGAGATGTGGATGTCCCCTGACTCTTTCCCAAAAGCCTGGGTCATTCGTAGGTATTTTTCTATTGCCACTTACATTTCATATATATGAAGTAGTATTACTTACAAACTTCATTTCAGAAAAAAAATTTAAGCATCATATTTTCATTCTTTTCTCCCCACCCCCACCCTGTACACTTTACACTTTTCCATGGTGACTGGTTGATTTTGTTTACTCTTTATTTTTTAAGCCTGGGCATTTCTGCTGCCCTCCAGGGTATGGCCACAGTGTGGTTCTCCTTCTGCATTTCTTTGTAACAAGGATATATTAGTTCCCCTTTGTAGACACCTGGAACCACCAATGACCTCCTTCGTCATGAGGGTTAACACTTTTATTTCCTCAAACTATCTTCCTGGGTTTTTTTTTTTTAATACTTCTTAAATCACAGAAAATTGAGTTACTAATCCTAGACATACTGTTCCTGGTGTCTATGTGTTGTTTACAAAACAAAAAACAAAAAGAAAAGGCGAGGAGGAGGTAGTAAGAGAAGTTTAATACCTAAGCATGGATTGGGCGTCAGCTCTTCTCATGGAGGGTTTAACATCTTGTTTCCAAAAACGCATTCTCAGGGGAGGTTAGCGGTCAAATGTCAAATGCTTTTGATGCTACTCTTAGTTAGCAAGTTCCATAATTAACCAATCATATCAGGAGAGTTTATAGCCCACATTTGTTACTTTAACTGTAGTTTGGTTATTTCACACAAGGCAATGGCTCCAGTCTGTAGGTGAGAGCCACGGAGAAGAAGCAGGCAGCTGTCAGCAGCCCTGGCACTGTCTCAATTTGCTATGTCACTCTGGGTAATTCATTTAGCCACAGGGTCTTCATTTCTTCATGCAAAATAGACTTTCTTCCTGCCTACACACAACTCAGGGCCATTGCAAGATTAAAAGAGTGCTGGCAAAGCTGCTTGCGAGAAAGGGATGAGAATCATTCATTCACTCGTTCAATCAGCGTTTCACGTGGGCCACCATGGGTATGAGACATGTTGCCTGGCACAAGGATGAGGACATGTGAGGGATCCTGGAGCCTTAGACAGTCCTGCTGTGCCATCAAATGAGACTCACTCAGGTCAGAGAAGTGCAGGGGAACAGCTACAGGGGAGGAGAGAGGTGACCATCTCGCGTGAACCCAGTTATGAAGACCTGTGAGCAACAGTCCTGGTTTTAAACCCTCTGACTTTGTCTCTATGCGGGTGCTTGTTATTGTCAAATAAAAATCCTCATTATCAATTTTAGATGGGGAAAACTTGGGCCCTACAGCCTGAGAGGTGACTGTTCTGATCTGTTATGGGACCAGTCACCTTGGTAAGCCAACTGAATTGATGACAATTGAGGTGGAACCATCTGTCAGTTCCTTTTTATAGTTCCAACCTATCCTATGATGTGAAATGGCAAACTACTTGCTCCAGAGAAGAACCTGATTTTGAGAAGACACTGTAAAGTTGTGATAGAGACTCATGGAAAATGCTTTTTTCATAATTCAATGGGATTCTTTGCTTTTTTTTGAAGATGTTGGGGGTAGGAGTTTATTAATTTATTTATTTCTTTTTGCTGTGTTGGGTCTTCGTTTCTGTGCGAGGGCTTTCTCTAGTTGTGGCAAGCGAGGGCCACTCTTCATCACGGTGCACGGGCCTCTCACTATCGCGGCCTCTCTTGTTACGGAGCACAGGCTGCAGACGCGCAGGCTCAGTAGTTGTGGCTCACGGGCCTAGTTGCTCCGCGGCATGTGGGATCCTCCCAGACCAGGGCTTGAACCGGTGTCCCCTGCATTAGCAGGCAGATTCTCAACCACTGCCCCACCAGGGAAGCCCTGCTAGTTTTTTTTAAAAAGCAATAAACTCTTTAATCATCTCAACTGGTGAATTTAATAATAAATTTAATCCATTGCCAACTCTGGCATATGTTAGGTTTTTAGTCGTATGTGTACCTAGCGCCTTTAAGATACATTTAGACAGAACTTGCGTAAAACATGGAAACTAGGGTTTTGCGTCGGGGAGCCTGCTGTCCACCCCACAAGAGTATTTCTCCTGGCTGATGTTGGGGGATGTGCAGCACCTCTGACCTGCCACATCCAAGTTGAACACAGGCATGTGGAGAGCCAGGGGGCAGTTTCTTTGGTCAGATCAGGGGGTCTCAGGTCCCCAAGACCAAGGCAAGGTTAGGAGGGCTTTTAAAACATCTAACAGGGCTTCCCTGGTGGCGCAGTGGTTAAAAATCCACCTGCCAGTGCAAGGAACACGTGTTCGAACCCTAGTCCAGGAAGTTCCCACATGCTGCGGAGCAACTAAGCCCATGTGTCACAACTACTGAGACTGCGCTCTAGAGCCCACGAGCCACAACTACTGAGCCCGCATGCCTAGAGCCCGTGCTCTGCAACAAGAGAAGCTGCCGCAATGAGAAGCCCTCGCAACGCAACAAAGAGTGGCCCCCGCTCGCCGCAGCTAGAGAGAGTACACACGCAGCAAGGAAGACCCAACGCAGCCAAAAATAAATAAATAAAATAAATAAATTTAAAACATCTGACATTTATTCTGATATTATCTATCTACATATGCCTCCCCCCACCAGATCCTTGAGAGTAGATCCTTCCTTCCTTCCTTCCTTCCTTCCTTCCTTCCTTCCTTCCTTCTTCCCTCCCTACTTCCCTCCCTCCCTCCCTCACTTCCTTCCTCCCTTCCTTCATTTCCTTTTACGTCTAACTTCTAGCTCTGTCCCAGGCATTCAGTAGCTGCTCAAAATCCATTGAGCTGGGGAACTGAGGTTGACTTCCTGGGAGGCCCAGATTGTGCCAGCAGGCCTGCACATCCCCCCCCCCTTTCCCCCTCACTGATGTTGTGAGGAAGGGGCTGTCATCTACCTAAAGAAACTTAACTCCAGGCCATCCTGTGTCCCTCCTTGAACCCTCCCCCCATCCACACCCGCAGCCTCTCTGATCACAATGAGAAGGCTGAGCTACTGGAGGAAGGACCCCTGGCTCTATGCAGCCCACCTCCCTGGTTCTGTGCCCCTACGCGCCTCTCTGAATGCATGAGAGACAATGGGGTCTAAAATTCTCCCTCCCTTATCTTCTGAAATAGGGTTCAATGGGCACGATGAGAAGCCCCATAACCTAAGTACCCCAGACAGGGCTGGCTTCAGGGCTTCAAAAGACCCCACACTTGGATCAGTGCTCTGCTCTCACTCTCTTGAAACTCTTAATAATTCTTGGACAGGGGGCTCTGCATTTTCATTGGGCCCTGGGTGTTGCAAATTAGGTAGCAGTCCCGTCTCTCAGGCACAGGGCATTAAGAACGAGAAAATGGAAGGGCGAAATCAAAGTGTGCTTATCAAATAATGTCTTTGGGGAAAAAACAAAAAAGGTCCCAAGCTAACTTTCATCATTGGCCAGCTTGTAAACAGGAAGTATCTGTAAATTGAAACTTGGGGGAAATGAGTCTTTTCTTGGAAGAAAGGTGGTGAGCCCAGAGGACACATTCTTTGCTGCCTGTGACCCTTTGTGGGTCTGACACAGGGGTCTGTTGGCAGGAAGCATGAATAAAGTTAAGTTGTGATGCTTGAGTGGTGGGGTAAAGGGAAAAACCATTTTGCCTTAATTTTTTTCTAATTTACCCTTAATTTAGTGGTAAACAGACATTTCAATGGAAGAATCATAGGCTTCAAGGAGGTAAGGAATGAAAGTTATACAATGTACTATGGCACTAAACTGAGCCTATAGTTTCTTCCTGTCATATTTTATCCTTTCAGCTCCAAAAAGAAAAAGAAAAGATGGTTACAGAGATGAGAGTCCAGGAAAACTTGGTTAGTTATATTTTTAGCCATTATCAAAGGAGTCTTGAAGTGTTACAAGGAAAGACTACTTGAAATTTCTGAATGGATTTTGTTAAGACATTGTGGTGTCCTTGTGTTTTTTTTTCCCCCAGGTTAAATCTCTAAACTATGGGGGAAAAAACACAGCCTTTAATATCAAATAAAGGGAGATGGGAGTCAAATTATTGGGTGTCCAGAGTAGGAATTCTTTCCAGTCGGCTCATTCCTTGTATCTGTCCCCAGGGAGTGCCTTCCATCAAAGTTGCCATAGAATTTTTCATCACCTTCAACAATGAATTTTGCAGTATGCGCTTATCTTTTAAAAAAAATTTTGTAAAATGAACTTTTTACTTTAAAATGGTTTTAGGGACTTCCCTGGCGGTCCAGTGGTTAAGACTCCATGCTTCCACTGCAGGGGGCATGGGTTTGATCCCTGGCTGGGAAACTAAGATGTCACATGCCACGTGGCACAGCCAAAAATCAATAAATAAAAGGAGTTTTTTTTTTTAATGAACTTTAAAAAAATAAAAATAAATGGTTTTGGACTTACAAAAAAGTTGCAGAGGTAGTACAGAGAGTTCCCGTATACTCTGCACCCAGTTCCCCTACTGTCAGCATCTTCTGTAACCATGGTACTTTTGCCATGACTGAGAAACCAAGTCTTTCCCCCCACATTTTGTATGATTCTATTTATATGAATTGTCCAGAATAGGCAAACCTTAGAAAGCAGGTTAATGGTTGCTGGGGACCGAGGGCAGGAGGGAATGGGCACTGAATGCTTAATGGGTAGGGAATTTCTTTGGGGGTAATGAAAATGTTCAGAAACTAGAGAGTGGTGATGGTTGCACTTATCTTGTGAATGTACTGGAAGTTACTGGCTTGTGTGTTTTAACGTGGTTAACTGAATATTCTGTGAATTTTAACTCAATTTTAAAAGAATGTCCAGACAGCAGTCTAGAAATTTTAATTTCATAATTCTGGGATGAGGCTTTTTTGAAAGCTTCCCAGATGATTCTAAGGTGTAGCTGGGATTGACTGAAAACCACTGACTAGCTGGGAATTCAAGTAACAGTAACTAAGGATGGGTAGTATTGAGCACTCCAGGTGTGGTTCACAGGAAGGGGATGGAGCTTTAGAAGATGAAAGGCCAACTCCAAACTCTGCCACTTTGCAGCTCAGCATCTGTGTCCCGCAGCAATGGCTCCACCTGGGAGCTTATCAGAAATGTAGACTCTCCAGCCCCACCTCAGATCCCCTGAATCATAACCTGCCTTTTAACAAGATCCCCATGGCTAAGAAACCAACTTTGGTACATTGCTATCAACTAAACTTCAGGCTTTATTCTTTATTCTTTTTTCTTTCTTTTTTTTTTTTTTTTTTTGAATTATGAGCTGGTACCCAGCTTTCTTTTTCTTATTTATTTATTTATTTATTTATTTGGCTGCATCGGGTCTTAGTCGCGGCACGCAGGATCTCCATTGGGGCGTGTGGGATCTTTCGTTGCATCACGAGAGCCCTTCATTGCGGGGCGAGGTCTTCTCTCTAGTTGTGGCGTGTGGGCTAGAGAGCACAGGCTTAGTTGCCCCGTGGCATGTGGGATCTTAGTTCCCCGACCCGGTATCGAACCCGCATCCCCTGCATTGGAAGGCGGATTCTTAACCACTGGACCACCAGGGAAGTCCCTTCATGCTTTATTCTGATTTCATTAGCTTTTCCACTGATATCCTGTCACTGGTCCAGGATACCACATTGCATTTCGTCGTCATGTCTCTTTTGTTTCCTCTGGTCTATGACAGGTTATCAGACTTTTCTAGTTTGTTAATGACCTTGACAGTTTTGAGGAGTACCGTTCAGGTATTTTGTTGAATGTCCCTCAATTTGGGTCTATCTGATAATTTTCTTATGGTTATATGGGGTTACGGGTAAGACCACCATGGAAGTGAAGTGCCCTTCTCACCACATCACATCAGAAGTCCAAGCTATCAACACGACTTATCGCTGAAGATACTGACCTTGATCACCAAGCCAAGGTAGTGTTCGCCAGATTCCTCCACTGTGAAGTTACACCCCCTCCCCCTTCTACCTTTTGGAAGCAAATCAGAAGCAAGTCACTCAGCACAGCCCACACTCCAGGTGGGGAGAGGCTGGGAAGGGAACTTAGCTCCACCCCCTGGCAGAAATTTCTATGTAAATTATTTGGAATTCTACAAAGATTTGCCTCTTCTCTCCTCATTTATTTATATCAGTATGGACTCATGCATATTTATTTTATACTTTGGGTTATAATCCAATACTACATTGTTTATTTTATTGCACAAATTATTCCAGCTTTAGCCATTGGGAGCTCTCAGGTTGGGTCTTGTGTCCCTTTGACGTGCCCCATCGTTTTGTTTTGTTTTGTTTTGTTTCATTTCGTTTTACTTCCTTACTTTCCAGCACTGCAAGATGCTTCAGCCTTATCTTGTATTTCCCTGCTCCAGCCTTAGCATCAGCCTTTTTTCCAAGGAGCTCTTGTTCCTTTTACTGGACAATGAATGGTATTAGAAACCAGGATCTGTGTGCTGGGTTCACCTACCATTTTGTCCCTACCCTGGACCTCAACCTTAACTCTCAGTAACTCCTCTGCTTAAGAGTCTCTGTAGTTCTGATTATCGGCAGAACGAAGTCCAGACTCACTTACTTGGCATCAAGGCTCTCTTACAATTAGCTCCCAATCCAGCTTCCTTGGGGCTTATCTTAACTCCCCACAGGTCTCTTATACCTCTCCCAGATACTCACAAGTTCCTCAAATCCTCTTACCCTCTGGCATCTTCCCAACTCTGTTTATTCAGTTCCTGCCACTTGGCCCATCTTTTCTCTACAATCTCACAGTGTCAAAATCCACCCCCATTCAACACTTAGGATAATTTCAGCTCTTCCACTAGTCCTCTGAGTCTTCCCAACAGGAAATGATGACTTCTTCCTTTGAAATCGCAGAGATACCAGGTTTACATGCGAAAGCATGAACAATCTACAAAATATTTTGAGATCCCTAGTTTCACTTAATTCTCCTACAACCTATTTTGCAGGTAAGGAAATTAACCACCCCCTCCCCACAAAAAAAGAAATTAAAGCCTAGGATGATAAAGTGACTTTTCCAAAGTTACACAGCTAGTAAGAGGCCAAAGCCAAGGTTAGAAACCAAGTCTTCTGATCCCAAATCCAATCCTCTTAGTGTCTGTCCATTTTACCTTGTATTATCTTTATTCGGACGTCTGTGATCCCTCTTGCTTGATCATAACCTCCATAAGGATCAGGGGTATATCCCACTTCTTTCTTTTTTTTGGTCTCGCTGCACTGCTTGCAGGCTCTTAGTTCCCTGACCAGGGATTGAATCCGGGCCACAGCAGTGAAAGCACAGAGCCCTACCCACTAGGCCACCAGGAAATTTCCCAGTCCCATATATTTTTATATGACTCCCAACACCGAAAAACATGTTTGGACATGGTAGGGACCTGATAATTGTTGACGAATAAATCAATAAACAAAATCTCTTTAAAAACAAAAAGGACATATCGATTTACTTTCCACGAGGAATATTATAACCTGCTATCTCTCTCACCTGCATTATTACTGTCACCAGCATTACATTTTCTGGTTTTTGTTTTGCTTTTATCTTTGCCAACCTTACAGGCACCAAAACCAGGATCACATTGTTGTCTTAATTTGTGTCTCTTGATTACCAGTGATTTTGAAAATATTTTCATGTATTTATAGGTACTGGATAATCCATCTACATCATTTCCATGTCTATTTTACCATAAAGGCAATGGTGATTTTCATAATTATTTAAAAGAGTTCTTCATATACTAAGAACATTGACCCTTTGTCATTCTTTTGCAAATATTTTCTTCTTCATAGTTCAACACCTCTTAATTGTATTTATCTTTTTAGTTGTGCTATGCTCTAAATTTATGGGAAGAATGTTGATCACAGTATAATTATGAGAGAAAAAACTGGAAACAGTATGAACATCCAATAATATGTAGTAACTAAACGAAATGCAGTGCATCCATTTGACAAGGATATTATTCATTGATTTTTTAAAAAATCATGTTCCTTAGGGACTTCCCTGGTGGCCCAGTGGTTAAGAATCTGCCTGCCAATGCAGGGGACTCGGGTTCGAGCCTTGGTCCGGGAAGATCCCGCATGCCGTGGAGCAACTAAGCCTGTGTGCCACAACTACTGAGCCCACGTGCCGCAACTACTGAAGCCCGCGCGCCTAGAGCCGGTGCTCCACAACAGAAGTCACCACAATGAGAAGCATGTGCACTGCAAGGAAGAGTAGCCCCCGCTCGCTGCAACTAGAGAAAGCCAGCACTCAGCAACGAAGACCCAACGCAGCCAAAAATAAATAAATAAATTTTAATAAATAAATAAATAATAAAAAATCGTGTTCCATAATGAAAGTAAAATACTCATACACCTTCTCACCAAATAGTAGATGGAAAAGTATATCACTCTATATACAGTATGACATCAATTTAAAATATATACTCAAGGGAATTCCCTGGCAGTCCAGTGGTTAGGACTCGGCGCTTTCACTGCCAGCACCTGGGTTCAATCCCTGGTCAGGGAACTAAGATCCTGTGAGCTGCGCAGCACCGCCAAAAATAAAATAAAATAAAATATATATTCAATTAGGGGGAGAAAAGCTGCAGGTAAATTCACAAAACTATTAGCAATGGTTATCTGGGGGTTATGGAATCATAGGCAATTTCTATTTAAAATATTTCTGTTTTCCAAATCTTCTATGATGAACATATATTTACAAATAAGGGGGGAAAATGTGTTACTGCTAAATGCCATCAAAAAGTGTGTATTTGAGGGGCATGTTTGAGGGTGGCAGGGTTATTAGGAAGCGTCTATAACTCCCATTTGCCAAAGAGAGAGAACCGAGGTCCAGAGCAGCAGAACGTCTTTCCCAAGGTGACCCAGAAGTGTAAACTCTGTAGCCCTGCCTTTCCAGAGAGTTGCCTAGCAACCCAAGCCCGCCACAACCTCTCAATAAATATATTCTCGCACATCACACACAGGATGCATGTAGATAAGAAAGCAGGCAGTCTCTGTAGAGCTGCATAAGAGTGATCAAATAAAAGATGTGGACTAGACTGCAGATTCCCAGAATCCGTGGTGTCCTTATACCCCAAATGTCACCGCAACCCAGAATTTACCATAAGAAGCCAAACAACCGTGCCTCTTAGTTATCAAGGTATGCAAGAGTCACATTTCTCAGTGACCCCCTGGGGGAATTCATAACCTGCTAATCCTAGCCAGAGCATTCTTGGAAATGTCACCTGCCAAAGCCAACCGTTCTGAGAACAAAGTTGTGGATCACAGTCGTCGGTGAGGGAGCTAGAGAAGTTATTTAGGGATGAGTGTTTCTGCGAGAACATTGGTGCCTTGCGAGCACCTCCACGGGAGCGTTGTTCTGTCTGCACTGAGCACAGGCTTGGCAGAATCTCATACCACTCTCTTTCCAGGACCCTGGCCTTCTCCCCTTGTCCTGTGACTTTCTGGTTTTCCAAGGAGGAAGTCCCAAAGCAGATTTCTGCACCCTGGGAGCTGGAGCGCCTTCTCACTCTCCCCTGCTCTGCTATGAGTCTTCAGGGAGGGGAGAGTGGCTGAGGCTTGCAGGCTGTGGTTCCCAGGATCAGTGCTAACCGGCTTCTGTCTGGGTTCAGCGATGGCTGATGAGAGCTTCCAGTGGGAGATGGGGAAGAAGATGAGCATCTCTCCCCACCTCCCTCTTGGCCAGTAAAGGAGGCATCTCCTCCAGCTCCAGCTCCGGCAAGATGGACTCACTGCGATCCTAGCTTCTGCCAGATGACCCAGTCCTACACTCAAGTAATGCCACCTCCTTCTTTTGTCCCTCTGGGCTTCCTGCTCTAGCTAACCCTGTGGCTGCCTCACTGTCCCCTGTTGGGCTTCTCAGCCGTTCCTTCACCGACTTTAACCGATTCCTGGCACTGAAGTCCCTCTGTTGGAAATGCTCAGGGTGGGTCCGCTCCTCACTGGTTGGACGCTCACCCTGGCAGGACCAGCAGATACCATCTCCGTGGCCTTCTGTCCCATTTGCAGTTCAAAGATCCAAAAGTGGGAAGAAATGGGTTTGGACTGAAAGAAACCACGTTTTGGGCAAAGAAGCCTTCCCGTGAAAATCCTCCTCGCGGCCGGCCACAGCTTCCGCAGGACTGGGGCACTGAAAACCAGCACAGCAGCGAGCACCTCCGTTGTGCTGCGCCACCTTACACGTGGCGTGGTTTCATAACCTGCCTGCAAGAACTGGGCGAGACGCGGCAGCTAAACATGTTCCTTACATTCTGTCAAGACTTTTCATCCAAGATGTCTAGGAAACCCTGGCACAGTCAGTCCTGTGGCTGATTCTAGGGAGACTTTTCCCCGAATTCAGTTCCTCGGGCAGCCACCCCTGAGGAATTCCCCCCTTGGGGAATCACCTTCCCAAGTGATGTGTCAGAGGGTGTTCGGCAAGGGTTTGGGGTGACCTCGTGGAAGAGGAAGGAAGGCCGAGGGTCAGGGAACCCTTCCCCATGGCAGGAACCCTCCAGAGCTTCCGGAGAAGGGAGCTGGGCCCCCAAGGCCTCTGGCCTTTGCAGGCCGAAGAGCCAGACCTGAGGGAAGCAGGCGGCCCCTCGGCCACACTGGCTTTGGCCGGTGCTCCGGGGAGACAGGAGGAGGCCTCCTCTGTGGCGGCGGATCCCCTGGCCTGGGAGGAACAGAGAGTGGAGGATCAAATGAGTTCACCTCCTCCAAAGTGCTCTGCTGACTGAAGATGTTTGAAGCCAAGGCCCAGAGGGCACATTTGTCAAGCTCTCAAAAAATAGAAACGAGGATCAAAGCAGAAGCACTTTCCAAATATAAACATTTGTCACCTACATTCACTTTTGATGTGCCCCATTTTGAATGTGTTTCTCCTTTATGAGAAGGACAGCTTAATCTTTCCGTACACACACTTGGGTCCTTCAAACGGAGCCCAGGGATAATTCGGGGTGGGTGGGGGGAGGTGAGAAAGGAAGTTCCAGCCAGGCAAAATAAAAGACGGGAGGAGAGAGAGCCCACCAGAGGAGCGGAACCGGAAGGAGAAAAGGAAACGAGCATTTACGGAGCCCCTGGCCCTTTGTACATTACCTCATATTTTCCTGCACATTAACTCTGGAAAGAGGACATCATTATTCCCCTTCTATAAAGAGCGTAAGTCATGAATCCAAGCTCTTAAGCATAGACTCAGAATCCCTTCCTGGCTGTGTCTGACCCCGCAGTCCTTGCTGCCACCTGTAATAAGTGGCCTCAGCTAAAGAAAGATACGTGACCTCAGGTCGGCACAATGCCCGTTGGACATCCAGGGCCCACTCGTATCTATGCATCTGGAAGCGACCATGTTTTAGAGCTGGAAAGCAGCTCCATAGTTCTCTAATCCAGCTCTCACCCAAGACCCACTGTCCAATTCCAGAAGCACAGCATATCGGTTTTACTTTTTTTTTTTTTCGATATGCGGGCCTCTCACTGTTGTGGCCTCTCCCATTGCGGAGCACAGGCTCCGGACGCGCAGGCTCAGTGGCCATGGCGCACGGGCCCAGCCGCTCCGCAGCATGTGGGATCTTCCCGGACCGGGGCACGAACCCGTGTCGCCTGCGTCGGCAGGCGGACTCACAACCACTGCACCACCAGGGAAGCCCCGGTTTTACTTTTGAAAACACCCAGCTCTGTCATGTTTCTACAGAAGACCTACGTCTATAAAATGAGCATGTGCCTGCCACTTACTGACGGCGTGCCATTTCCCTCTTCTAGAACACCCACTCCTCGTCAGTCTAAACCTTACTTACTCTCCAAGGCCCAGCTCAGGGATCAACTCTCGCCGCAAAGCCTTTCAGGCCATTTCCACACCCATGGACTACCCACTCTCATTTCGAATTCTACTGTCTTATATTTGTTTTCTAATGATTTTCATGGATTAGCCCCTATCCTTTCACAGGATTGTAAGTGCCTTACAGCAAGTGCAACAGTTGAGCAAGGCATATGGGCTATTCTCTTCCCAGAACCAGGCTATGTGGTTGCAACCATTGGAGTTGTCAGTAAAGGGACAGAACAATCAAGAGGGTGATTGGTGAGGGGTCTGCCCCTCCCAAGAGTTCAGAGGAGTCTCTGCCAGTGACTGGCTTCTCCAACTGGCCTAGGCAAAGGAAAAAGAGAAACTAGTATTCTCTGTCATAAATCACGGACCTCGAAATCCTCACTTTCCAAAAGCAAAAGAGATGAGGAATTGGGATCTGGAAGGAGGAAGACGGGACAGTAGTTGGGAGGGAGGTTCTTCCAACCTGCCTTTCTGACCGGGCACCAGTTCTGGTTTCCACCTTTCCCAAATGAAAAACCTTCCCCTCTTTGCTTCTCCTGAACTGGGAATCAGCGTGCAGACTCATTTAAAAGCCAACCCAGAGGGATTTACACTCCCAGAGTTGATCTATTCCTCTAGATGAAACTGTGAGATATATAATTATAGCAAGAGATCAGGTTCAATTTAGGAAATTTGGTAATTGTTGAGCATGGTAAATCATCTTTCAAGCAAACACACTTACAGTCTCAGAGATAAAGTTCATTCCCCTGTGATGAGGTCGTTTGATGGAATGCTACTAGGTCCCGGGCAGGGTTTCAAAGCCGTTAAGTTACCCTAGGTGAGATAGAGCTGCTGGGATTTATGGGAATGTTGGCACCCAGGGGACACGTTGGATAATCTTTAACAGAGGAAGTCTGTCTGGTGCCTGCTCTTTGTTCCAACTCCACTTTCATATTTGAGAACCCTTGTGATACACTTGCTATTCACGGCGCGTTTTGGACTGTCACAAGCATGGTCTGGCGTTGGATGCTGAGCAAATAAACCTCCCCCGCACCAGCCCGAGTCTCCCTGCCTGAAAGCCTGAGGGCAAGGGTGGAATTTGCTCTCCACCCGGTAACATTTGGCAGGGGCAGGGGGGGTGCATTTTCTAAAACATATTTTACATCCGATGCTTATTTTCTTAAGTAAAACGTTATACATTTGGGGCTCCGAACACATTTTATGGGTTAGGTTGCTGGTGTCACACAATATCTCTTGTAAAGAGTAGTTTCTCCAGGAGAACGTACACTTTCGTCCAGACAATTGCTTGAAGATTTATAATAGAGAAGGACACAGGAGACAAGTCAGTGTCTTCATAACCAAGAAAAGACTTTGGAAAAGAGCATCTGAGACACCAGGCGATTTGATTGGAAACTTGGAGTCTTTCTCTCCCCTGAAGGGAGAAATTCTTTGAGATACACAGAGTATACACACAAATGGGTGGTTAAACCAAGAATGACTAGACCAGCCGTTGCTTTTCACCTACGCATCACCTAACGCCAGCTGGACATTACCAACGGCAACAACGATATCCAAGATGACTTTGAGGTCATTGACTTTCTCCCAATGCCTTTCTGGCAAAGAGGAGTGTCTAGTCCCCACCATGAGGCCACTGGTGAACGCATTTAGATTGAGTGCCTCCATTCTGTTTGTCATATTAGTTAACTGGAAACTGCATTTCCAGCGCTACTTGGCACGCCGGGAAGATGGGCTCAATACTGCTTACTAATAAGTGATCGAAATGAAAGCTATAGTTTGGCTTGGTTTTATTTTTCACAGACTCGAATGGCCAGTTAGCATCTCTTCTTGCAACAAATATCTCTTAACTACTCACCCCAGGTTAAACATAGGGATGCAGAGATAAATGAGACATGGTGACTGTCATCCCAGGCTCCATGGAGACAGGCAGATTGGGAAGCAACTATGGAAGAATTGCTATAGGAAGTCCAGGCAAGGAGTCAGGAGGATGGCTGGGCCCCGCTCCCTGGAGGGAAAACATGGCCAAACTCACCACTGTGTTCCTGGGCTGAAGGGGGCTCACCCTTCTCACAAAAGATCCTCCCCGCCCCGCAATGCTGACCCCCGACAGACAGGATTAACAGAGGCTGAGGTTGGGAGCTGGGGCCAGTGGACAGAGCCAAGTGCCGTCAGCAGCCCCAGAGCCAAGTGGAGCAGAAGTCTGCGTGTCACGCTGAGCGTGTGAGCCCACAGCCTCCTGCCCTGAGCCCCCGGGGAAACAGCAGCCTCAGCACTGCCCCCACGAGGCTCACCAAATGCTTTCCTATGGGGTGAGACTTTGGGTGATGAGGGAGCAGCGACAAAACCTAAAAATACGACACCTCTGAAGGATCAACCATAGAGTGAGACTCGGCACAGCCCCAATTCACTAGATGTTAAACTAGACGCCTGGGGGAAATAACACCTCCCCCCAACAACGAGCTTTCCATCAGCAAGTGACATTGCTACCAAAGACAACGCAGGCAGCAGAGGTCCTTACGAGGTAACTGAAGGATTTCTTTCCTAAGGGAATTTTCATTAGAGCACCAGGCTGCTGGAAAAATAAGTGTATTCCTTATGTCTCCTGACACAGGTGAGTTCTGAAATGTCATGAGATGAGGTTTTGCACTCAGTACCTTATGTGTAAAATGAAGGATTCGACTGGGTGATCTCTGAGGTCTCACATTTAATCTATTACCTTCTCTGCCCAATCGAATCGTTTCCCCAAACCCTCTATCAGCAAAGCCCAACACTGGCTTTTCATTCAACGGCTATTTGTCTTCATCACGAAAAGCCTTTCTCAAAGACAAAGAAAACTTACAGGAAAGAAAAAAGGAAGGAAAAAGAGAAAAAGACGCCATAATCTCACCCAGATATTTATCCATCACGGTGCTTTATGTAGAGAGTGATTTTCCTGTTATATTTAGATTACAATCAAACTGTAAAAGAACTCTTATCTCCTTGTGCCTGCTTTTTACTTTAAACTCTGAGACCTTTGTCCCCCAACATTAGAGAAGCTGTAAATACTACAAGAGAATGTTTACATTTTAAAAATCCATTTTCCTTGATTATTTGTAGAAGGAAGAAAAAAATCTTTGTACTAACACACCAATTCATCTTGACTTTGTAAAAACTGTTTCCCACAGAAATTACGTTTTGCACAAAGTCACATGAAGGCCACCCTTCCATACAGCAACCTTCATTTCTCCCAGCTTTTGTCATAGTTTTGCTATGTGTCTGTCTCGTTCCTTCTCTTGTCCTTGACAAGTCCCTGAGAGCTGAAAGCACTCTCCAGGCTGGGAAGGAGAAAGGCAGAACCTGACCTTGTAAACTTGGGACAGACCTTGTAAGGGATGCAGGTCTTGGGTTTGTTACGTTCTAAATCTGCAGTCAGTAGCGTGGGGTTTACTTCTACCCTTTTAGGAAAATGGGTTTGGGAGTCCTTCATAAGAATTAGAAAAATCCCAGTCTAGTTATCAAGAAACCCAATAGCAGATCTCACCTGGTCACCAGGAAGGCAAACACCTTGCCAGAGAAGCCTTTGATGGCCAGCGAAAGGTGAAGTGAAAGACTAGCAGAGGAAATCCAAGGGAGATGTTGGGTCAGAGCGCTCGGGTGAATTTCGGTTCGTGAAGGTCTGCACTCACACTCCACTGTACACTTGCTTGGAGAGGGAAAACCCCAGCAGCCGCTTAGATCAGAACGTCTGCAGACGAGTGTTCATGCAGAGCATCCACGTGGCAGGAAACAGCCGGGTGCAGATCACATGAAGTGAGTGCAAACGGTGGAAGCTGGATGGCGGCGAAGTCATCACAGCTCACTTGCCAAACTACTCAGGTCCTAGCTGCCGAGGAAGAGACTCTGGAGTAGTCATTTTTTCACCCATTACAAAAGCAGTTGGAAGAATTTGGAGGGGGCGCCATGTGACGAGCCCTAACCAGAGGCTTCCTTTCATTCTAAAGTCACTCCCCAACCTTCCATAGATGTCGTGACTTACAGAGTCTTGATTGGTCAAAATAGATACCTTTATCCAGAAGAAAACCCATGGCCAGCTCACATCACTAAGAATACTGTTAACAAGACCCAACTCAGTCAACTGCATTCTTATTGCATGTGACCTTATGAAAAGCCCTGTTCTTAGAATGGAGGGCAGAGGAGAGAGAGGAAAAGGGACAAGATTCAGCCACTGCCCTCAAGAGGATAAAGCAAAAATAATTATAATATAGAATGAGACCACAGATAAGCGAAGCTGACACATATTTTGTGCTTAATAAATATTTACAGAATGAACGAGTAATTAGATGGTAAGAAAGTACTTTAGAAGCACAGATGAGAAGGAGATTATTTCTGGTGGGGGACATCCAGGAGCTGACATTTGAATTTGACCTTGAATGGTAGGTAGGATTTTCTCAGTGATAGCTCGAAATCCATCCCAGGTCAGGGAAGAACGTGCACGGTCCTAACAGAGTGGCTAGAGGTCTGTTGAGATAAAATATTTAAAGTGGAAGCTGGTTAGGAGCATGACAGGCAGCTCTGAGTTTGAAAAAGGAAACTTCAGGCGCCAAAGTAATTGAGGCTAGGAGGACTTCTTTTCTTAGGATAAAGTCTATGAGGTTCATCAATTGATCAGTCTATCTGCAAGCCAGTGTTCAGTTCACTGCTTTAGTATCTTCATATTTGTTGGTCTGAACCATTCCAAGGGCGTTCTAAGGCCCTCAGACCAATCCCCTAATTAATGTTTGTGCCCACCTGGACTTCCTGCAGTCAGTGTGGCCCACATCATGACGTGTAAACTATCAGGGCAAGAGAGAAGATGGTGCAGCCTCTCGGCCCAGGATGGATGAATAAAGGAATCTAACTCTCTGACAACCCACCAGAAGCAGCTGAGGTTTCCAATGCATTCAATCTAATCAAGTTTTTTTTTTTTTTTTTTTTTTTGCGGTACGCGGGCCTCTCACTGTTGTGGCCTCTCCCATTGCGGAGCACAGGCTCTGGACGCGCAGGCTCAGCGGCCATGGCTCACGGGCCCAGCCGCTCCGCGGCATGTGGGATCTTCCCGGACCGGGGCACGAACCCATGTCCCCTGCATCGGCAGGCGGACTCTCAACCACTGCGCCACCAGGGAAGCCCTATTCAAGTTATTAAAACTCTACAATACTCTGTGCATTCTGATCTATGCTACCAAAGGTAGTCCAGAAGCTGGTATTCTGGAGGAGACATCCATCCCAAATAACCATAATGAGCTATCATAAGAGTGGTCCAAACGGAGCATCACCCATGATCACACAAAAGGACCATTTGGATTTGGGTGCCTCGGGAAAGAAGTTACGAAGTAAGTAGCCTCTTTTAGGCAGGAGCCTGGGTCCGGCAGAGAGGATCTTCTGTCGGGAGGAGCAGCAAAGGCCTTGGTGGTAGTTCTCAGCACTGACTGCACATTAGAAGCAGCTGAGAAACTCTTAAAATTACTCACACCCGGGGACTTCTCCTGTGGTCCAGTGGGTAAGACCCTGTGCTCCCAATGCAGAGGGCCCGGGTTCGATCCCTGGTCGGGGAGCTAAATCCCGCATGCCACAAATAAAAGATACTGCACGCAATGCCACAACTAATCCTGCCGCCACGAAGATCCCACATACCGCAACTAAGACCCGGTGTAGCCAAAATAAATAAGTGAATATTAAAAAAAAAATTTACACCCAAGCCCAGCCCAGAAATTCTCATTCAAATGATGTAGGGAATGCCCTGGGCATCTGTATTTCTTAAACGCCTGGTTTTTCTGAGGCACAGCCTGGGCTGAGAACTACTTCTGCAGAGCAGGGGCTGCATGCAACTTTGGGGGGAGGCGTGAGCTGCACTGTTTGAGGTTGAGCTTAGGAGGTGAGCGGGGTGGGCCAGAGGAGAACCTGCAGAATCAGGGACACGCTGACCAAGACGCGATGATCCAGTTCCCAAGTATTGAAAGCATTCTTCTCCTTGGACACATCCTTTCCCTGTCGTCTAGGACAGAAAACAGAAGCAGCTGTTTTACATATCTCAAACCTAGAGAGAGTCCTAAGCTGGTAATTGAGTGGCAGGTCTCACCACTTTTCCTAACAAATCCTTCCAACCGGCGCTCATAGATAGTAAGGAGAGCACAGAGAGAATGCGGAAAGATACTTCATTTTATGTTAGCAAAGGGAGGAATAGCATGCATTTAAAGGAGAGCTAGAGAGACGAGCATCCTGAAAAGTACTCTTTCCTCTCTTACCACCTCCAACCCCCGACACCACCAAATAGTGCATAACAGAGCAGGTGTCCTCTCTTTCAAGTGGCTGTTCCTCCATATTCTAGAGAAAACAACTTGTTTATCAGATATTGGGGGGACAGGACCCGAACGATTCTAATGCTATCAGGCCTAACTTGTGAGCCACAGACTGTATAAATCAGGGAAGTCTTCATTCAGCAAGCTTTACTGAGCGTCTGCTCTGTGTGCCAGGCTCTGTGTTTTAGGGGCTTGAGAACATAGTACTGAGCAAGTCTTGGCCCTGCCCCCAAGGAGCTTGCCATCCAGCAGAGGAGACAGACGCATCCCAGACACTGAGCTGCTCCTATGGTTGGGGGAGCACAGGATTTCACTGGGGCACTCGGGAGGGAGACATGCCCCAGCCAGGCCAGGGAGACTTCTCTCCTTACTATCTATGAGTGCTGGCTGGAAGGATTTTTTAGAAGCCAGAGCAATGGCTGTGTGGGTGTGTCTTCATTCTCGGCAGAGGAGACAGCAAGAGCTAAGGCATATGAAACCTGACAGAGGACAGAGGGCGTGGCCAATTACAGGAACTAGGAGTTCAGTTAAAGCCAACAGAACTTAGAATTCCAAGGATGAGCTTATTTTTTAAAGATGAGACTGGAGAGAGAAGCGGAATGGACTCAACTTTATCTGGGGCAGTGGGAGGCCAGAGGAGGTTTTTAAGTAGGGAAATGATACGATCAAGGTTTGTGTTTGGAAAGATAACTCTGCAGTTTGGAGGAGGGATGGGGACCAGAGGGAGGGATGAAGCAGACAGTTGGGGAAGAGAATGAGGCACAGAGCCGTTCATGTGACCCGCAGGGGTCGAGTGACGGTTCAGCGGGATGGAAGGTGAATAAGACCCATGGGGACTACTTTCAGTGAGCCTACATTTTAGAGGGAATTATTTTAAAATGTTAAATAAATGATTACACAAGTAATTAACTACAATTATGATAAATGCTGGGAAGGAGAGGTACGGTGTGTGGAGAAAAACATACAACCAGGAGGACCCAGCCTGGGGTATCAGAAAAGGCTTCCTGAGGGAGTGACCATTAACTAAGACTAGAAGTTGGTTTGGGGCAAGATGAGGCCTGCAAGGTAGTCAAGAGCCTGGTAGCCGTGTTGAGTGGAAGACTGTGGTCTGTATCCTAACAGCCAAGGCGGGGTTTGATGGAGGAGAGAATGACCCAGTCAGATCTGGAGGGGGCTCCAGCTGCTGGGTGAAGAGAAACCAGCAGGTTCTGGAGCTATTAAGGAACTTGGAGTGATCAGGGTAGGGTCTAGGACAGACCCCAAGAAACAACCACATGGAAGGGACCGTGGGGAAGAGAAGCCTGTGAAGGGGGCAGTGAGGCAGCGGCCAGAGAGGCAGGAAGAAAACCGGGCAACAGCGCCAACCCGTAAGGGTAGAGCGTCACTGTGGAGTCAGGTAAGACAGCAACAGAAAGGCATCTGCTCGATGTTGCCCCAAGCAGGTCTCAGGTGACCCTGACTGGAGCAGTTCCAAGTGAACGGTGGGTTCAAACCAGATTCCAGAGGTTTGAGGTGTAAATGGAGGTGAGGACACAAAGACTTGAATGTAAAAAACTCTTGCCTGAAGCGGAGCGATGAGAGATAGCTTAATGACTCCTTGAGAGGGTCAAATGGGATAATGTATGTGAAAGGGCCCGAGTAGCTCTGCTGCTCTGTAGCTCATTATTATTATTAGATCACGAAGCGGGGGGGTCCAAATCCACATTGCCAATCGCTCTCTTCCTGAAAGCCAGGTAGGGCCGAGTGCTGTAAGTAGACCAGCCTGTGAGATAGGGGCTGTTGTTCCACTTTATAGATGACAACATTGAGGCTCAGAGAGGCTCTTGCCTGCATGTTATCAAGTTAGAGACAGGATTCAACCCAGGTCTGTCTGCCTTCGAGGCCTGCGCTCTTTCCGCCATATCACACTGGCCATACCGCACTGTCTCTTTGTGTTATGGCAGCATCTTCACACACACGTCTCCCCCAAACCCCTGAATTCCCATGTGATTGTGGCTACAGTAACTGGCTCTGTTCACTCACTGTCTGCCCCCCCGAGGTTTGTGAGATTAGGCCATGGAGCGGTAATGTGCATGAAATTTGGATACAGTCAGACCTGCTTTTATCACCTATTATCTGTGAGCTTTAACTCTCTTTTCTTTCTTTTCTTTTTTCTTTTTGGCTATGCCATGTGGCCCACAGGATCTTCGTTTCCCGACCAGGGATCGAACCCGCGCAGCCCCTGCCTTGGGAGCATGTAGTCTTAACCACTGGACCACCAGGGAAGTCCCCTGTAAACTCTAACTTTCATGTCATGAGGAAAGAAAAGAGAGAGATTTTTTTTTTTAATCTATTGGCTTCATGGAGAGAATTAATCGCGGGCTTAGATGGGCACATGTATAGAAAGCCCTTTGCCCAGTGCTGACACAGTAAGAGCTTGGGAACGCAGTGACTGGTGTTTCTATGGTTCCTCCCCCAGCACAAGCCCGCACATGAGCCCAAACCCAGACTTTCTCCCCGACAACACGACGGCCAGGAAGAATGCACTTCTGCTGAACAGCCTGCCACACGTCAAACATGAGCTGTCGAGCCTCAGACCCGCACCAGCTATCTCAGGCTCATGTCAGGGAAGTCCCTGACCACGAGGGTCTCCTTCCGCCATCACCTTGCCCACTGGTGGGCTCTGACCTTGCTTCTTGAAAAACCCTCCCCATTTTCCAGAATTCCCTATTAAAACACGATACAGGCAGGACAGTGACAGCTAACAGACAAAGTAGACAGGAGGCAGAGAAAACTCCATCATGTCAGTGCGAATAACGTCGGGGCTTTAAGGTCCCTACACTGCCCCCACTGGGCTGGGGTAATTCAGCACTCAAGCCACTCCAAGAAATAGCATGTAAACATGACAATTCCTCCCACTATTTTCTGTATCCCGTTCCCAGGAATGAACCTAGTCTTCCACTTGATGTGTATCCTTCCAGACCTCTTCCTATAGGCATGAGAAATGCAGATATTCGAGGATGATCCTGTTCAAGTTTTTCAACTCACTTTCTCATCCGATACCAAGGACATCCCGCCATGTCAGCAATACACGTCTACACCCTTCTTACAAATAGTGATGTCATTTTCTGTGCTGTCAATTTCCCTGGTTCTTTGGACCATTGATGAGCTCCGATACATTGCTCTCGAGAACCGCACTTAAGATAGGACCCTAGAAGTAGAATTCTTTGATCAAACTCGTTGTTTAAAGCTGTTAATACAAGAATGCTCTCTGAAAATCCTTTCTTTTTGCGGGTTTGGAGCACGAGGACTCCAGGCCCAGAGCCCTCTCCACCATACCCAGCACAGTCTTTTCAGGAAAACCACTGAGCCAACCAAAAATAGTTACATGTTGTCAAGAATGCTTTAAGAAGGCATATCTAATGCATATTGGGAAGATTTCTATTTAAAATGACTGAGAAAACAATTACTGAGCACCAGTATTCTGCCACCTCTGTAAGGTGCTGGGATAAAAGAACAAATATGTCTGTCCATGTCTGTCCTCATTTATTCAAACTGGGAGAAAAGGCAGATCTGGTCTCAGTGGAACAGTCATGCAGGGCTACAGAGTCGCATAAGACAGCCAGAGACATGCAGCAGAAATAACCTGGAGAAATTCGACCTGTGAGTGGCACAGGGTAAGGAAAGAGAGAGGGAGGGGGTGCCATATCCTTAAGGACCCTGAATGTCTTGTGAGGGCTTTTTGCAAAAACTACAGGAAACTATTAGAACTTTCTAAGCTGGGGAGTGACATGCAGCTTTTCACTGCGGGGAAACTCACTCTGGCCGTGGGGTGGAGCCTGGGTGAAGGAAGACCTGACAGGAGATGAGGAGGTGGGCTTAGAGGTCCCAGAGCTCTGCACAGAGGGACCCAGTGAGGGACCCCCGGCCAAACTGGAGAGCTTGCAAGGTGGAAGCGTGGTGCTGGGCATTACTGGGCTGGGGGGTAGGGGCCAAGGGGGAAAGATGGGAGTTTCTTGAAAGGGTACATTTTCGGTCACCCCAGAAGACACTGACTTCACTAATGCTGTGAATTGCCCTTGATGAAGAAGACCAGGGAAGAGCTGTGTTAGACCCCTCAGTCTGCTGAAAGCAAGTCCTATAAGAATGCGCAGGGAGCACGCCTTAGGGCAGAGACCAGGGTGAGCACAGTCCCTGGAAGAATGTGGGAGGAGATCCAAGACTGACTCGGCTGTTGAGCCCTTCGAGGAGGCTGACCTGGGGTCCTCTCTGACCTGCGGCTCTACCTCCTGATCTAGCTTCTTTTTACTCAGCTTATAATCCCTTTAGCAGGACAAAGGGCCTAAAATGCCCACAGCGTTTCTGGAGGGGGAAAACTAAAACTACAGCAAAACAGCTGCTGGGGTTTTTCAACATGAGAGACCATTGCTACCATTAAAGTGACTGTGCAGAGAGATGTGTTTCAGCCGCACAGACCTCGCTGTCAGGGATATTCTGGATGAACTCCTGCAGCCCCAGCTTTCCAGGGACCCAACTCTGAGGAACACTGCCCTCAACTCATCCCAAGGAGACGGTCGACTTCTCCATGAACCCGATGCCTGAAGTTTTCCCTCTGCGCCTAGTCAGAAACTTGTTCTCAGAGACCCAGGAATGAGCTCACCCTCCAGGGGTGTAATTCAGTATCACCCCAACCAAGAAGGATCACAGGACGCCCTCAAGCCTTGGCCAAGTGCTCCCAACACACCCCAGAGACTAACAGAGGCCAGCATTGTCGTTCCCATCCCCCAGGAGAATCAATAGGAGCCAGCGCCGTAAACAGATCCTCCTCTGCTCCGATGAAGCCACACAGGAGCGTGTAAAGGAGCGTTAACAAGGCTGCTTTGTGAAGCTGCTGGCACGGCGCCATCCTGCGAGCAGTGCGGGCTGCACATCTGTGCGTAAGCCTCGCTGCACTCTTGGGAGGTGTCCACGAGCTATTCGAGTAGTTCCACTGGGGCTGCAGGTTCACCCCAGGCAGAGGCCAAAGCCCCACATTGTGGCCCGAGCGTTCTCTCTCCTACTTGCAGGGTCGACGTTTTTTATGCAAGTGAACCTGTGTCCGATCTGATTTGAAAGAAAGGAAGCAAAAAGGGAAGAGCCAAGGCAGGGAGCATATGGGGTGGCCACCTGGGTCCCTTTCCACCCTACCAGCCTTGAGCCTCACACAAAGACCCTCCTGTAGGCAGCCAGTCTGTGCCAAGTCGGTTCTGTTTTCACACCTCTCTTTAGAGATAAGAGGTAATGCTCAGGAATCACATAACCGAGTTGCGAAATGAAACTGATCAGCTAAAATTGACCATTTTAGGTGCCAAAGTGGGAGCTAGCTCGGTAGGTCCTCAATGGGGCCCCTGTTTTCCTTCCTCCTCACCCATGAGGAAGCCTCCGATCGGCCGGCCCATTGGCTCATTGGACGGGGAGCAGACAGGGATTTGTTCTCAGTCAAGTGCACCGATGTTCACTCACTGCCCTTCAGGAAGCACTGGGGTCAGCTGACACCAGGAAGCCTGCTCTGACCCTCCCAGCGGTACAGGCAACTGCTCCGTTGGCAGGCAACACCTGTCAGAAGCTCAATTACCTAGACTTGGGGGATTTTAGGGGACAAAGGCAAGATGTCAAAGGACCCTCAGATCTCTGGTCTCCTGAGTACTACCCACTAGGACGCCCACAGCTCAGAAAAGCATTATGTGCAAGAAGTTTGCACTCAAGACCCACTGCCAACTGATACTTGGTCCACTTCCTGAAATAGGATGGGAGGGAGCCCAAATCCAGGTGTGTAAAGCAGAAGCTGTAGGGAGGCGCACCTCTGGGAGAGACCACTGGCTCAGCTTCTTTAAAGCTAGCTATCCCGCCACCCCCCACAGTCACCCCTCAGAGCTCCTGCCCTCCCCGGCCAGCCTCCTCTCCTAGCCAGTCAGGCTTAGGAGGCTCCCAGCCACCGGGCCAAACTCTGGCTAATTGCAGTTCATCATTTCAGTTGTCCCGGTGTGAGAATCATCATCCCTGTCACTGCCATTGAGCTGGGAATGCAATGTTTAGGGCATCCTCAACTTCATAGACCTTGGGCTCAGAGATGGAGGCCCCCAGGCCCCGTAATACCTGGCACAAAGACACTTGTTGAATGACTGGATGAGAAAATGGGTGGATGAAGAGTCTTTCTCATCATGAAAATTGAATGAGAATAAATATCAAGTCTTGGACAGAGCTAACCTGCATGTGGCTGCTCTAGCCTGAGAGTGGGGTGGAGACAGGACGGGGAGGGGTTTCCAGGGTGCTTAGCTTGTCCTTGCAAACATGTGCATCGATGGGCAGATACCAGCTGACACCAGATTTGGATAGGAAGCCTGATAGAGACAGAACTCTTCCTGAGGTTGGTTACAAATGGTGACCTCCACTCAAAGACAATCAGAAATGAGTTGCAGGACACCTCTGCCTTGCTTTCTTCTCTCCCAGATGCCACGGTCTTGACTGTGGCTCTTTCCTGGATAGAAGGTGCTCTGCCGGGCTTATGCCACTCTCCCCTGTCCTTATTCCCCCTTGCTTAGCAGAACTTGCTTCTCTTTCAATTACTTACCAATCTTTGTTCACCCACTACCCTTTATTATTATTGTTGTTGTTGTTGCTGTTGTTATTTTTTTTCAGATTCTTTTTTTTTTTTTAAACATCTTTATTGGGGTATAATTGCTTTACAATGGTGTGTTAGTTTCTGCTGTATAACAAAGTGAATCAGTTATACATATACATGTGTTCCCATATCTCTTCCCTCTTGCATCTTCCTCCCTCCCACCCTCCCTATCCCACCCCTCCAGGCAGTCACAAAGCACTGAGCTGATCTCCCTGTGCTATGCGACTGCTTCCCACTAGCTATCTACCTTACGTTTGGTAGTGTATATATGTCCATGCCTCTCTCTTGCTTCGTCACAGCTCGGACTCCACATACTGAAGATCCGGTCTACCAAACAAACTGCATTTGTTAAGAAATACTTCTTTGCAATCAGGATAGTTGACCAATGTCACCACATTGGGTAGACAGAAGTCTAGCCCAAAGCAAAAAGGACTTGAGCCTGTTTATCATATGCATCTTATCCTGGGTCAGTGCATTAATTTTTATGCAAATGTTGTAATGCATAATTTTCTATAACCTTATATTTTTATATTCTGCCATTTGTAATATTAAAATAATTGAGAATGCCCTCTCCCCCCATACCCACCCACCCAATACTATTTAGAGACCCCAAGTTAGAACTGAAGACATTAAGTTGAGGTTCTCTTTAAGGAGTGAGGTTTTTGGAGCTTGCAGAATGGGAAGAATTCTTTTCTTCTGGTTTTCTGGAATAAGAAAAGCTAGTGGGCTGAGACAGATCTTGTGGAAAACAGCTACCCAACTCCGCAGCCTCTGGGTTGACCAAGCCAAATTCTTTTATATGTCTGGCTCCCTCCCCCGCCTCATCCAACAAGGACTGAGAGCTGAAGGGGGTCCCACAGAGGTGGGCTCCTTCCATTCCTGTTTGCCCTTAAATGGCCTTCCTTTGCCCACCTCTTGTAGGAAGAATTTGTGCCTCCGGTGGGAGTGGTTACAGTAGCAGGGACATTAGCAACATCTAAGGCCCTCTTATCTGGCCCTAACCTACTTTCCTGGGGAGCTTATCTCTCTCCCACCTACACTACTTATTTTGCAATCAATGGTCTAGGGGTAGACAGTGGTAGGGAGGGGTGGGTGAAACTTGAAAAGCATAGTTTGTATGATAATTTTATGTAGGGGTGGGGTCTGGGGGAATGAAAACAAATGCCTATGCTGTCCCAATAATACTTACAGAAAGAAAAGCTCGATAAAATCTTGGCTAATGGAGATCCACAGAAGATAACTGGGAACCAGCTTAATTTCGAGTTAATGAGCACCTTCAGGGGTTGTGTGGGGAGGTGAGGAGGGTATGAGATTCTTCTGTTTATCCAAAGGGGGCAGGGTTGAACAAGACCACTTTCTCTGGCCATGGGGTCTACTCCCAGAGCTGGTCAGATCCTGCTTTCTCATCCCTCCAGTGTGTGTTCCATTTATTCGGTCCATGCTTCCCTCCAGCCCTCCAGCCCTTCTACCAGCCCACAGGCTACTCTCTGAGGCCCCTACCCTCCTCTGAACCCCTCATTGGCTGCCCCGCCCAGCCCTCAACACTCACTTGCTCCTGGTGTCATCACTTCCACGGGCCATGCAGGTGTTGAACACTGCTATGTAGGTGTTCATGGTCGTTCTCCTCAATTTGACTTCTAAGTTATTCAATATCTGAAAAAACTCTAAAGTCCAACAGTCAGCCCCCAGGATAAGTCCAGAACTTTTAAAATGATCTCATAGCTCCCTATACCTTCGTTGCACTAATTTTGATAAGTAAACTTTTTTGTACACAGATTTGTCTAAGGTTTTCTCTTCCATTGGACCACAGGGACTTTCTTTGTCTCCATCACAGGTACAGCAGAGTTAGAAGTTACTGTTTACTACGGGCTGGCTGTATACACTCTGGGTCAAGTAGCTCGTGTAAGGAGCTTTGCACACATTATTCACACCAACCCTATAAATTATTTAGATGTCACTTCCAATTTGCAAATTAGGAAATTTAGTCCTTAGGGGGGTTAACCAAGGCCACCCAGCAAATATGTATGGAAGCAGGATTGGAACCCCAGCCCCCCCCACACACCACCTGCCTCTCATCTCCTTGGCTGTGAATAGTGTGTTTGTTAGGTGATTGAGTGAATGAATGAAGGAATGAACGATAGGACGTTTAACAACTTACCATCCACAGTCCCAGTGTGGACCATGTCACTTCCAAATTGTGTTTTTCTCCTCTTTTTAGTTTATTTATTTATTTATTTTAATTTTAATTTTTGGCCCCGCTCTGTGGCTTGTGGGAGCTTAGTTCCCTGACCAGGGATCGAACCCCGGGCCCTCGACAGTAAGAGCGCGGAACCATAACCACTGGACCACCAGGGAATACCCTATTATTATTTTTTTAGATTCTCATTCCCAATCCTTTCCCTGTCTTAAACCTCTAAGAATACATGCCTTTGTAAAAATACATTGTGGTGTTTTGTGTACATATTTTTAATCTATTTTAATTATGGAGGGATTAGAGACTTTGTTCTGTTTCTTACTGTTTCAACCAACAGTGTGCTTTTTAAATACATGCTGGTGTATCGATATCAAATTCCTTACTTCCCAGTGCTGGACAGAATTCCATAGTTTATATCCAGCAGTGTAGACTTACCTTGTCCCCAACACCTCAGTTGCCTCTACTCCCCACCACGACACACAATACGCCAGCGCACTTTCAATCCCATTGGAGGCAGGCTCCATTTTTCCATGAACGTGTCTAGCAGGTTGCACCTGGAGATGTGAGGCTGGGGGAGCAGGCTGCCCTCTACCCTCTGACATCTTGGACTGTGACAGACAGCGTAAGAAGGGATCTATCAATCCCTTTTGGCTTTGTGCACTCAGATTCTAGTCTCCAAGGACACTTTCAGAAAGAATTTTCTACTGCGTGGTTTGATTTTTTTCCTGTCTTATGCATGTGAACCTGACCTATATACTGTTAAAAATCACTATAACTTAGTAGTCATGCGGGCAGATTCTGGAAACACACAACCTCAGTTCAAATTCCAGTTTGACTACTTACCAGCTATACTCAACTCCTGTGTCTCATTTTTCTCATCTGTGAAA
The DNA here is from genome assembly GCF_005190385.1 of Monodon monoceros. Lineage (NCBI taxonomy): Eukaryota > Metazoa > Chordata > Mammalia > Artiodactyla > Monodontidae > Monodon > Monodon monoceros. Next base: position 49,434,535 of record NW_021703765.1, read on the forward strand.
CGGGCATAGCAATAATAATAGTACCCACCACCCAGGCTGTTGCATTTAGAACAGTGCTTGTCAGGAGAAAGCACCTAATAAGTGTTGGCCCTCATTGTTTAAAACACATATAGGATCTGAACCTACAAATCCATTTACATAACTTCTGATACTGTCAGCATAGAAAAGTTGGGACATTAAAAAGAAAATGAAGAGAAACAGAGGATGTGTCTGGCTACACCAAAGTAATTCTCTTTGTAATCTCTAAGGGTCAGAGCTTTACAGGCCCATTTTGGGCTTCTAAGACCAAACACAGCCATAAACAACAGAACCCCAAAGAAATCTGTTTCTTTCTCTCGGTCTGGCTCTGAGGGGTTTACAACTAACAAGTTCTGGCTCCAGGGGGACCCTGTTTCCCCCAGTGTATAAGACGTTCTTGGCCGTCGCCGTTGATTTTCTGCTTCTTTGTCACTTTTGGATGCTGGAGCCCTTGAGTGTCTAAGCTGGATTCAGAAGAGACAAGGATCAGCCACCGGGAGCTTGAGAGCTTGAGAGCCGTAGAGAAGAGCTTCTCTTTCATGTCGTGTGGCTCCAGAGTGACTCAGTCCTGGCAGCCTTGATTTGGGCCGTATTTAGGAGGCAGCTCTGGTGGGGCTCAAGCCTGAGATTTATGGCTTGTTTGTCCTGGACCCATGCAATATTTTTTCCTGCCTTGAAGATGAAAGGGTTACTACTATTCTCTACACTTCGCCATCTCCTGCATTTTGTGGGATGTAGGCTTCTGCAGTGTCCCTCTTATTTATCTGGAGAATTAACTTCTAAAGGATATGCTCATCTCCCTAACCAGCCATAGCTGAGGGCCTTGATATATAAGACCCTAAAAGGACAATTGGATGGCTTTCTGAAAAAAGGTCTTCACGTTCACTCTGTCATGGTTCTTCCCACCCCTATGACTATTATCTGTACTATAAACTCCATGGGAAGACCTTTGAGTGGACAAAGAAAAGCCAATCCTTCCACAAAGTTATAAATTCCTTGCAAGAAGGGCTGGTCTCTTGTATTTCTTTGATCCCCTACAGCGCCTAGCACAGTGTCTGGTACATGGTAGATACTCAAATATTTGTTGATTGATAAGATTCCAAGACTCAGATTGGAGTGAATGGACAACATTTGTCTAAGGAAAACTGAATGATTTGCTATACAAAACCTCTTAATTCTCCTTATCAGGAGTGATCAAAATTCTAATTTACACTAAAATATTTAAAAGTAAAAATTGTGGTATCTATAAAATATTTTATAAGGTTTAAAAAATCTGCCTAGTGAGGTGAATTCAGCTGTTTATTCGTTTCCTTTTTTTTTTGGCCATGCCACTCGGCTTGTGGGATCTTAGTTCCCCGACCAGGAATTGAACCCAGGCCCTCTGCAGTGAGAGTGCAGAGTCCTAACCACTGGCCCGCCAGGGAATTTTCCGTTTGTCTCTTGATAGACATGTATCGAGTTCCCATATACGTCAGACACTATTCTGGGCATCAGAGAAACAGAGATACTTCCTGCCCTAAATTCACCAACAGAGTAGAGACTGGCAGGCCAGCAATTAAGATATTATAAAGGAAGCACTTTGATAAGGGCATCAGATTGACAGTAGTGAGTGAAATAGAGGTTCTGAGACTCAGGGGCTGATCTGGAGTTGACCTCGACCCGTGTGGAATCAGAACACCTTGGTGTTGGCCCACAAGCTGGAACTGAGAGCTAGGTTCACAGGGGACTGGTGCTGACCAACAGCAGGCTTAGGAAAGCCACTGAGACATCACATCATAATTTGCTCATTTTAAAATAGTGATGAGGGCTTCCCTGGTGGCGCAGTGGTTGAGAGTCCGCCTGCCGATGCAGGGGACACGGATTCGTGCCCCGGTCCGGGAGGATCCCACATGCCGCCGAGCGGCTGGGCCCGTGAGCCATGGCCGCTGAGCCTGCGCATCCGGAGCCTGCGCTCCGCAACGGGAGAGGCCACAACAGTGAGAGGCCCGCGTACCGCAAAAAAAAAAAAAAAAAAGGCAGATAAAATAGTGATGAAAGGGAATTCCCTGGCGGTCCAGTGGTTAGGACACCGCGCTTTCACTGCCGAGGCCCCAGGTTCAATCCCTGGTTGGGGAACTAAGATCCTGAGAGCTGATTGGTTCAGCCAAAAAAAAAAAAAAAAGAATTGTGATGACAACACCAAAATTACTAATTTGCCCAGAGAATTTAAATTGCAGTTTGAAAATTATAAAGTGTACACAAATAAGTGATCTAAAAAAGAAGCATGCCCCCAGGACCTACCTCGGAGAATTGTCACCAGGATACATTGATGTCATGCCTGTGAGGGCGCTTCATCACTTGAAGAGCTAACGTCTGCACCGTTTTAAATCAATTAACGTCCTGTCTTCTCACCTTCTCCAAGGTTAAAGCCAAAAGTCAAAGCTGAACAGCTGGACATTGTCCTCTTCAAAGTGCCTTATTTTTGTACAGGACAATGTGACTCAGAGTTTGGCCAAATCTCAGGGAGGGGATTTTGATGTGGCCGACTTTGGCTAAATCGACTGCAGCACTGTTAATATATTGAATCTCCACAATCCATGATGACAAAAGTGGTACAAATCATGACTGAAGGGATGAGCCTCTTAAAAGTAGGTCAGATACTAACCAGCCAGGAATAGAGAAAATTAAATACAGGTGCGAGGGCCAGTGAATTGTTTGGGGTCTCCACCCTATTCCGTTAAAAAATAGTAAAGGAGGAAGGGAAATGAAATCAAATGAGCTTTGCTAACATGCCCCCATTTTCTCCATTTCCTAATCCTTTTATAAATTCCATTGAGATGGGATTTGCTTTCAGACTGATTATGTGGCTTAAAGATCAGCATAATTACAAGATATGTGCTGAAAGGAAATTCCTCGTCTTGAATGTTTGGTTTCCTTTCCAGTATTGAGTAGTGGATGACCTGGCTGGAACCAGTTTCATCTGGGACCTTCCCCAAGCATCTCAGAGGTAAAGAGGACCTTCACAATAACCTCACAATTTTTAAATGAGGAAACCAGGACCCAGAAGAAGGCAGATGGTTTTCCCAGCAACTCAGTGGCAAAGCCAAGGATAGGGTTTTTTTTCTTTTAAATGAGTTCATTTATTAACATTAATTATTGTTCACGTAAAGCTAGAAAGTGGGATCTTGAAAAAACTAAGTTTAAATATAACATCACAGAGTCGATATTTCAACAGTAACATGAATCAAGTAATGAATAGCCCCTTATGATCAAGAATGGGGCTGTTTTTTATTTTTGATAGAAAAATTATATTTATTTCAACCAAGGAAAGAAATCACAAGTTACGAATTTTAAAAGCTGACCAACATCACAAAATCTGTAACTGCCAAGAATGGGTCTCTTGACCAAAAAATGTTTTGGAAATGGAAAGCACAGGCTTCATCCATATCTTCCACTTCCCTTTTGGCCTCAGAATGGACCTTCTGGGCTCTTCCAGGCCAGGATTTTTCTTTCTTTCTTTTTTTTTTTTTTTAAGTATCAGTTGTCTTCCAGTGATCTGACGCTTACTTACTTACTTTATTTATTTATGGCTGCGTTGGGTCTTCGTTTCTGCACGAGGGCTTTCTCTAGTTGCGGCAAGCGGGGGCCACTCTTCATCGCGGTGCGCGGGCCTCTCACTATCGTGGCCTCGCTTGTTGCGGAGCACAGGCTCCAGACGCGCAGGCTCGGTAATTGTGGCTCACGGGCCCAGTTGCTCCGCGGCATGTGGGATCCTCCCAGACCAGGGCTCGAACCCATGTCCCCTGCATTGGCAGGCAGACTCTCAACCACTGCGCCATCAGGGAAGCCCCCAGGATTTTTCTTGTTCTGCCTTTGGCCCTCCAAAAAAGTTCCAGAATTTCTAGCATCAGTCATCATTATATTATCAACAACAATCACTTGCTAATTATCGTAAATGACCTTTGTAAGAGTGAGATAAAGTAAGCACCTTCAGGCTTCCCTGGTGGCGCAGTAGTTGAGAACCCGCCTGTCAGTGCAAGGGGACGCAGGCTCGAGCCCTGGTCCGGGAGGATTCCGCGTGCCGCGGAGCATCTGAGCCCGTGCACCGCGGCTTCTGGGCCTGCGCTCTGGAGCCCGAGAGCCACAGCTGCTGAGCTCACGTGCCACAACTACTGAGGCCGGCGCGCCTGGAGCCCGTGCTCCACAACGGGAGATGCCACCGCAATGAGAGGCCCGCGCAGCAACAAAGACCCAAAACAGCCAAAAATAAATAAATTAAATAAATTAATTAAAAAAAAAAAAGTAACCACTTTCACAGAGCTTCAGTCTGGAGAACATGACCTGAGATTAGGGGAAAACTTTATAATAATAATAACAATAATAGATTTTTTTTTAAGCCAACTGTTAAAAGCTTTACCTGTTTGTCTCTTCTAATGCTTTCACTGAACTCCACACCCATTTTACAGATGAGGAAACTGAGACCAGCTCAGAGGTCACAGCCTGAGTGACACATGTGTGTCTCACTCCAAAGCTCTTACACTTAAACATTCATGATCTGGACTTCCCTGGCGGTCCAGTGGTTAAGACTCTGCATCTCCACTGCGGGGGGCGAGGGTCTGACCCCTGGTCAGGGAACTAAGATCCCATATGCCACACTGTGCGACCTAAAAAATAAAAAACGTTAATGATCATCCATGGGAGAATGGGTGTGGGAGAATGGAATGCCTAAGAAAATGGAATAATATGTGCTCTTTCCTCAAGGAGGGTCCTAAAATATTATGTATTTACATAATATTTTACAGTTATTATAATAATTATACCATCTCATCTTCACCCCAGAAAACAGGAGTTTTTCTCAGCAAGGACACTTACTGGAAACAAAGCCTCTCTTCGCAACACCCTTCACATTGATTGGACGTTTTAATGTATTAATATTCCTTTTGTATGCATAGATTCATCAGAGATTTTTAAAATTTCTTCTCATTCTGAACCAATTTATTAAATACATATAACATTTCTGAGTACCAGGCAAGCTTCTAATTATGTCATCCTCACAATCACCCGAAGAGGGTGGTACTATTCTTGTTTCCATTTTACAGATGAAGAAACTGAGACACAGAGAGGTTGGACAACTTGTCCAGAGTTACACAGCTAGTAAGTTGTGACCCCAGAGGATTCAAAGGCAGGCAGTCAGGCTCCTGAGTGCAGACTTTGGCCACGACACGGTGTCACCTGGTCCACACGGTACAGCTGCCTGGGAAATGTTAGAGGCTAACTCACGCCGATGCGGAATAAGTTCTTGGCTTTGCAGAGTTGTGTAGGGTTGTGAGAGGTGCTTGTAAAAGTGCTCAAGTGCTTCCTAATCGTTCTCACTCCTGTTGCCTCCTCCGGGCCCCTTACAGAGTTTGGGTGTCTGGTCAGTTCTTAATAAAGAGAAGCTGAGCTGAATGAGTCAAAATGTTGTAAAGGTCAATGCTGAAAGAGGTGCCCTTGAGTGTTTCCTTTTACATGTTTCTTCTGGAAGTAAACAGACATTTGGGTCACAAAAAGCAGCTGGGAATGCGGACCAAGGACAGTCAGGGTGCAGAGAAAAACTCAGCATTGTTGAGGCTGTTTTGGAGAGAAAGTGTTTTGGGGTTTTCTTTTTTGGTAGGAAAATTGCACAATAGCTTAATATACAGTCAAATGGGCCTTTCTCATGATTCCCTTGTAATGCTCCAAACTTCCCACTTGATCTCTGGTCACTTCTAAAGGTTTGAAATCATATCATCTTTATGGAAAAGGATTTTTTTATAAGCATTTTTAACCATCACAACTAATTTATTTTTACACCTTAAGAAAATGGCTTCAAAAAAAAAGAAAAGAAAATGACTTCACAGTGTAAGCCAGCTTTGTTAACAAAGACTGAGAAGCTACGGTAGACTGAGAAACTTTATGATTATCAGAATATCCACGAAACGCTGAAGGAACATTTGAATACAACATTTTATCCACGTTCGAACTCAAACAGGAGAGGCAATGGGGAACGGGAACGGCTGGTTTTCTTTCTAACTAAGCCAGAGACTGGGCAGAATGTAAGGGATAGTAATTCTCACCTACCCCCTACTTTATCCCCAGGGCTCTGGAAGTGACTAAGACATCAGACAATAAAATACAATACCTGGGAAGTTAAACAGTGACTTGTGTGTGCGCACTCTTATGAAACGTAGACAGGAGCACCTGAGAGAGCATTTACTACAGCCAGGCCTTACCTTCTTATTGGCTTTTCGTGAAAAAGGTGTGGAATGGGGAGCGACGCAGAGGAGTTTTGGCTTTAAGTAGATGCCTGACCATTTTAGCCTAGGCAGCCAATGGGGAATTGAATGGTGGAAGCAGCTCAGGTCATGATACACAGGTTAATAAATACGGGGAGGAATAATATTTTAGGTGACACGTAGGATCGGGAGGGGAAAGAGGAGCATTATGTTTAAGACTAAGGTTATGGGAGGTTTTTTTGCAAAAATAGCTGAGATAATTCCTCCATCCCTGTCTTATACCCCTTTGTAATGCAACTTTGCCACTTCTCCCTTTGAGAGGTGAGGTGCGTTTCCCTACCCCTTGAACCTGGGCCAGCCTTGTGACTTGCTTTGACAAACAGAATGTGGCAGAAGTGACATTTACAACTTCTGGGCCCAGATGACTTGCAGCTTTCACTCTCGCCCTCTTGGCGTGCTGCCCTTCTGAAGAAGCCCAGGCTAGCCTCTCCGAGGATGAGAGACCACGTGGAGAGAAAGGCCCAGCTGGAGCCAACACCAGTTCCAGCCATGGAAGTGAGGCCATAAGAGCAGCCAATCCCAGCCTACCTGCCATCTGACTGCAGTCATGAGTGACCCCAGATGAGACCCACAGAAGAACTACCCAACTGAGCGCAAATTGCTGACCCACAGAAATGTGGGCAAATAAATGGTTATCATTTAAAGCAACTATATTTTGGGAAGGTGTGTTATGTATCCATAAACAACTAATATAGAAGTTGGTATTAGAAGTGGGATGCTGGGATAATTAACCTAAAATAAGTGGCATTTGCTTTAGGACCAGATAGAGGGCAGAGGCTGGAAAAATGGCAAGGAAATTGTTAGTGGAAAAACTGCACTAGAAATGCAGTGAGGAAACTGCTAAAGGAGACTGGAGAAAAGGCAATCTGTGTTCAATAGTGACCAAACAATTGGTCAAATATTGCCTGTGGTAACTTGGAAGATAGAAAATATACCTAATGAGCTGTGGATCTGAGTAAGGAGATTCTGTCTTAGAGAGAGAGATAAGCTAAAGGAGGAACTACTCAGTTTGCAAATAGAATTTAGAGGGACTATAGAAGGCCCAGTATGTGCTTGCACAGAACCACGAGTCAAGGACTAGGGAAAAATAGACTGCTGGGGCCCCGGGTTCAATCCCTCCCTGGGGAACTAAGATCCTGCAAGATATGCGGCGTGGCCCAAAAAAAACAAAAACCAAAACCCCAAAAAACTGGTTTCTAATCAAGAATATTTCCTTAGAGTAGGAGCTGAAAGCATGTATCCAGCTGGGTTTCAAAACTGTCATGTACCAGTGACTGCTACGTGTCTCTAGTTGTTCCCTTTTTCTGAATGGAAATGTCTACAGAGGTTGTCTGGTCTCTCATCATAGTATATTTAGGGGCAGAATGGTGCAGATTCCTGTAAATTAAAAATACAAGTTCTCTGCAGCCTTCTGCTCCTAAACATACTATGGTGTTTTTTATGATATACCAGAGGAGGTTCATCCAGATGTGGACCTACTTTTAATGACTAGATTCTGAACTTCAAGCTTAATCCCCTAATGGAATGAATCCTATAGGGAGAAGTGCTTGCTGTTATTGTTTTGATTGAACCCCGGCCATGGCAGTAAAAGCGCGGAATCCTAACCACTAAACCCCCAGGGAATTCCCAGGGAGAAGTGCTTTTTTATGGAGGAGGGATGTGACTGACTATGGCCAGAGGTGGACTTTGGTATATGATTTGCAAAAATGGGCACAATAATTTCTCCCACCCCTGCATGCACGTCCCTTTTCAGGAGGACTTGGCTGTGTTTCCCCATCAGGACTTAAAGCCTATTTACCGACAATCTGAATCTGATTTAGTAAATTGTGGCAGAAGGGCGACGAGGTTGCAGTCTAGGCTTCAAAAGGTCTTGCAGCTTCTGCTCTTCTTGGAAGGCTTCCCCCTTGGGAGGAGCCCAGGCTTGCCTCCTCGAGGATGACGGACCACATGAAGGGACCCCTCGCCCCACTGACCCACCAGCAGCCCCAGGCAAGACTAGCAGAACTGTCCGGCTGAGCCCAACCCAAATTGCTGACCCACAGAGTCATGAGTAGATAAAAATTGGTAATGTTTTAGGCCATTTGGGGTTGATTTGTTACACAGTAATAGATAACTGATAAAAGGGGGAAGAGTCTATCTCAACAGTGAAAGACTTTTTTTCGTCTTCCTTCAACATAGTTGCTGGCTCACGATGAAGTGGGCAAAATTAGTCTGGGGTCGGGCCTGGGGTGGAGCTTGAGTTTCTGTGACTCTCCCCGGAGGAGGGAGGAACATTAACTCCTTTTGAGACTCGGGACTTCCTCAGTAGTGGACAAGAATAATGATTACAACCTGAGCACTTATTAGGGTCAGACACAGCACCCGGCGCTTTCCTTGGATCATCTACCTTAACAACAGGCCCTATTGTACCTATCTGAGGTTGAGGTAAGTGAGCCTTAGAGAGGTTATTTAGCTGGAATTCAAACTTAGTCTCACCCTTGAGCTTTAACTACTGTGCTGAAGCCCCGACTTTGCTGGCACAAGAACACAAATGTAGAGGCAGGTAGAAAATAGCGATTGGTGGGGAGCATTCAGAGGTGCTAAAGGCTGACTATGGAAAAAACTTTCAGACGGTTCTTAGCTTAGGTTAGCTCTTTTCTCCAGACTCCCATACCCCCAACTTGATTATTTTGCCAGTTTTCTGCAGTTGTGACATCTTTTGCAAATGACTTCTAAAGCTTCCCTTCACATTCATAAACTCCGAGGATTCCTACTGTAACCATCGGGTGAAGAGAGTGCAAGTCAGCCTGAACTGGCTTCAACACAGGCTTCTCACCAACTCCTCTGTCGCCCGTTTGGGTCTTGCGCTCTTTGTCAGCTCACCACCTGCTGGAAAGTCAGCCACCTCCATTTGATTAGCAGCTCTTAAAATCAAAGTTCAATTCAGAATTCAGAACAAAAGCAGAACCTGGGCACGTGTACTACAACAAACTCCACAAGTCGCGTGCTGGCAGACTTTATTTTAAAGAAACGTGATAGCAGTATAACTGATGCTTCTGGCTGTGCTCTAGGTCAAGTTCAAGTTCTCCGACTTACAGCTCCCAGGGAGAGTAGCAAGAGAGAAAATAGATAGGAGGGAGGAAGTTTACTAGTAGAATAAGGAAAAATAGGGAAAAAATAAGAATTCAAAAATAGAGAAGAAGGAGATGATGAGAAAAAAATGAAAGAAAATGGGAGCAGAAAGGATCCATTTAAAGAAGAAAGTGAAATAAAGAAATGAGAGAAAATGTGGAACATGGGAATGTGAGAAAAGGGAGCAGAAAGAAAAATTGGGCTTAGGTAGTGTGATAATTTTATTAAAAAATTTTAATGAGTCATGGGGATGTAATGTACAGCATGGTTATTATAATCAATAATACTGAGTTGTGTATTTGACAGTCGCTAAGAGAGCAGATCTTAAAAATTCTCACCACAAGAAAAAAAATTGTAACTATGTGGGGTGACAGATGTAGTGATCATTTGACAATATACACAAATATCAAATCATTATGTTGTACACCTAAAACTAAAATAATGTTATATGTCAATTTTATCTCGATAAAAATAATACGTTTTAAAATTCTGTTTTCCACATTTCTCACCTTCCACCGCAAAGCACAAGGCACACGTCTAAAAGAAAATATAGATCCCTACAGAATCAGTATCTTCCACTACAAACACACACACACACACACACACACACACACCCACAAACACACACACACACAGTGATATAGGAAGGAGTCAGGGAGCCAGACTCTCTGCAGGAATATTCTGTGGTCTGTCCTTCCCTGGCACTCCTGTCCTCTTCAAGAGACCTATCGCTTTCCAGGTCTCCTTAGCAAAGGGCAGACACATTGGTCTCTGCTGAGCCTCTGATGCTGTCATCCCCCAAACATCTTCATAAGATAGCAAGCGAGGGACGAGTGTGTTCAAAGGGAGGGTTTCGTCTATTTACAGATTCATATCGGTGGGTGGCCAACTGAGTTTGAATCTTGTAAGAGGACAGGAAAACAAGAAAGCCGGCTTGCTTAATCAAAGGTTTTCAAATATCCATTTGGAAAATAGAGTTCTGAGGAAAATCCCAAACATATTTTCAGCAGAGTCTGCTCCTCCACCGTAAGTTCCACGTGACCCGCAATCAACACCGTGTCTCCCTCAGATTTGACTTTTCTGAGGCTTAGAACAAGTGAGAGAAGATTCCACAATAGCTATGAAGGACATCTTAACAGTTATTTTTTGGTAATTTAAGGAGATATTTTTGCCTTTTCTCCCTTAAAAAAAACGTGTTTTCCAAAAAGGAATGAAAAAGAAATACAGACACTTCCCTGGCAGTCCAGTGGTTAAGATTTCATGCTTCCACTGCAAGGGGGCACGGGTTCGATCCCTGGTCGGGGAATTAAGATCACGCATGCTTTGGGGTGTGACCAAAAAATTAAAAAAGAAAAGAAAAGAAATACGAAGAGTTATATACTAAATTAGAGAGCTAAATTCCAGCACCTCCATTTTCTGAATTTTAATGTTGGCAAAGTTTAGACGCTTTTCATCGAAGTACAGGTTGTCAGATACCGAAGTTACATACATTTTTTTTTTAACTTTCCAAAGGTCTGGAAAACACAACAAACAAAATAAGAAAAGCCAACAAAAGAGCAAAAAACAGTCTAGGTGTCTTCATTTCCTCTGTCACTTCCCCCTCCTCCCCCTGTTTCCATCCCCATCCCAGCTTCCCTGTAACAGACAGAGAGGGGTCTGGGTGTTGAGTGAGATTCTGCTTTCATATCAGAGCAACTAGAGAAGCACTTCCACCATCTGGATTCTACCCAGAGTCATAACTTGAGGTGCTTGTGTGATGTCTGGGTTCCCACTGGCCTTCAGCAAACACCGATTTATTCATACCCACGCTCATTCGAGCAAAGGCAACAGAATCAGATCCTCTGTCCACAGCTAGAAAAATAAAACCTTGGAGTCGGGCTTCCCTGGTGGCGCAGTGGTTAAGAATCCGCCTGCCAATGCAGGGGACACAGGTTCGAGCCCTGGTCCAGGAAGATCCCACATGCTGTGGAGCAACTGAGCCCATGTGTCACAACTACTGAGCCTGTGCTCTAGAGCCTGCGAGCCACAACTACTGAAGCCCACGTGCCACAACTACTGAAGCTCGTGCACCTAGAGCCCATGCTCCCCAACAAGAGAAACCACTGCAATGAGAGGCCTGCACACCGCAACAAAGAGTAGCCCCTGCTCGCCACAACTAGAGAAAGCCCATGCGCAGCAACGAAGACCCAAGACAGCCAAAAAAATAAAAATAAAAATAAATAAAATTAAAAACAAACAAAAACCTTGGCGTCGTCAAAGGTCACACACACAGTCAGACCCCAAACTAGTGGCAGTGGTACAGAGAGCTGTGGGGCAAGAACCCCAGGGCCCCTGGCACTGAAGTGACCGGTTTCTAGCAGCACTGAGCTCTCCTGCTACCTTACAAGTCCACACCCTGCGCCTCACTGCCAACTCCGTTTCATCATAAGGCAGTACAACTGCAGAGCCCCCATTAAATGAAAAGTACAAAAAGAAGAAAGGGAGGAAGGGAGGTAGGGATGGAGGGAGGGAGGGAGGGAAGGAGGGCGGGTGCTGGCATTTCTCTACAAGGCTTTTAAATTTTCCCATGCCATATGAAACAAACGTTTTGTGTAATTTTCCAGTGGCCTTGATTAAAGATGTTATGTAATTCAATATAACTAAAGCTTGAAGAAATTAAAGGCCATGCCAGGTTTATCATATGTTTGGACCCAGCTAGAGCTCCAGAAACATTAAGCCCTCAAAATGTGGCCAGCTTGTTTCTGTAGAGTCTTGTCCTGCAGGATCTCCCCGCCTTTGCCTGGTACTCAAGGCCTTTTATAATCTGTCCCTGCTCTCCTTTTTTGCACAGTCTCAGCCCCTACCGACCCACACATGTCATTGTCTCCAGCTGGCCTGCTGGCACAAGCCCATGACAAGGCTTCTGTGCAGTCTTCTGGCCTCATTTCCAGTTCTCTCTCACATTCCCTGCTGATCTGAATCTGGTTCCTCCTGGAGAGTCCATCCACTCCTTCTTGGAGAAGACTTCCTTCACCAACCCGTCCTCTGAACTCCAAACATTTGTCCCGGTCCAGGTCAGTCCCTTGGTACAGGAATAGATTCAAGCAGTACCCCTTGTCAGCCTGTAACTTGGGCGTGACCTTAGCCTCCCTGACCTGCTTCTTCCTTAACATGAATATCACGAGATCCTCCTGCAGGGAGTTTTGTGAAGACGAAGTGAGGTAGCATACATAAAGTGCCTAGCACAGTGCCTGGAATGTTGGGGGCCCCCTGTGAACGCATTTTCCTGTTCCCTGTGCCAGACAGAGCACCAGGCACAAGGCCAGACACGGAGAGAGAACAGCTGTCTGTGTCTGACATTACAAAAGCAAGTTTTCCATCTCTCTGTGCCTCACATTCCTCACCTTAAAAATAGGGCTGTTGGGACTTCCCTGGCAGTCCAGTGGTTAGGACTCCAAGCTTCCACTGCAGGGAGCACAGGCTCGATTCCTGGTCAGGGAACTAAGATCTCACATGCCACAAGGTGCAGCCAAAAAAAAAAAAAAATGGGGTTGTTGATGTATCTCCATTATAGTCTGTATTATAAGCTTAGAGGAGTTAATGCCTAGAAAGGGCAAAGGTGCCTGGGCCATAGTAAATGCTCAGTAAATCTTAGCAATAATGCAGATGTGGGCAGAGGGACATTGTGGTAAAAAAAACAGATGTGGTTTTGGTCTTCGAGGAGTGAGTAGAAGATAAGACACGGGTTCGTTTGTCTACAATACAACTCTTTTGGCATTTGACATATATTATCTTGAGTTGTTAGTTATCTATTTACATGTATGTCTTGTCCCCTATCAAGATAGTAAACTTATTGAGGGTGGAGGGCCTGGATCAATTCTGCCACGTCCCCTTAACTACCCAGTGTGTCATGTAGATGGCAGACATTCAGTAATGTTTACTGCTAATCACTGAAGAGATTGATCTTTCCTCTGCAATAAAAACTTTACTATGAAGCTCCTATTCATCATGAAAAATCAACGCATAACCACCATCCCATGGGCACAAGTGCCTCCAAGTCTCCCCCACCTGGAAATTCACCATCATTTTGGTTCACACACCTTGAGCTCAGCCACCGTCAATCTACACCTAAGTTGACCACTGGTCCCCCGAACTACATTTTTCCGAGAGGTAACAACCCCATTGGATCTCATTTCGCCCTGGCAACACCCTATGAGGCAAGGACAGTTACCATTCACATTTTATAGGTGGGGAAGCGGAGGCTTAGGGAGCTGAAGTTACTTCCTCAAAGCCACAAGTGAGGGACTTCCCTGGCGGTCCAGTGGTTAAGACTCCGCCCTCCCACTGCAGGGGGCATGGGTTCGATCCCTGGTGGGGGGGGGAGCTCGATCCCTGGTGGTGGTGGGGGGGCGGCGTATGGGGACTAAGATCCCGCATGCCACACCTCATGGCCGAAAAAAAAAATAAAAAAAGCCACACAAGTGAGTGCTGGAGTTGAGATTTGAACCCAGACAGTCTGGCACAAGGTGGGGAGTGGGCAACCCTATGCCAGACTGCCTGATCTGGTGTCTGAAAGACAACTGGGCCTCCGCTAAGAAGAAGGCGATGGCGTATAAGAGCCGGCAGCATGGCACAGCCCCCTCTGTCAGCGGCCCAGGGAAGATCTTTTTGGCAGAGATGTCTTTCCTCACAGCCACGGTGAGAAAGACAGCCCGTGGGCAGGTGGCCACTTTCTCATGGGGCTCATAGCAACTGGGCCGCTCGTGCTTGTCTGGAGAACATTGACTCAGCCTCTCACCCTGGGCCTTCACAAGGGCCCCCACCCATGGCTCTTCACTCACGACCCCCTGACCCTGGGACCCCACCCAGGGGCCTCTGGAGCAAAGACACTGACCCGCTGCTTCCCGCCTTCCTCCTACGCTTCCTCTTGTTGGTGATTTTTTTTATTTATGATTTTCAGCCCAGTCGGTTGGTAGCCTGCTGTGTTTGGAAATGGTAGATGATTAAACCTCCTGGCCAGGTGTAAATGCAACCTTTGTCATCTGGAGGCTGGGAGGATTACCTTGCTGGGCTGCAACCTCCCGCTGGCTCCGAACTTTCTGCTCTGAGCAGACCCTCTTCCAGGCCAAAGCCGGCAAGCCTTAGACCTCCAAACTGATTTCCCTGCTCTGAGCCCAGCCCAGAAGCCAGAGATTTCAGAGGGACGAACATGGCCACAAAGGCACTGAACAGAGCCTAAAATTCAGGGGAAACATCAAGCCTCCTGTCTCTCTCGCTCCTTTTTTTTCCCCCCAGGGAATTTTTACCAGGTAAATAATAAAAATATGTAATCATTGACTAGTCCTTTCCACATGAATCAAAGATACGTGTGCATTTCTGTTGCCAGTAAATATTCCTACTGTCCCCTCCTTTGCCCCAGCAGCCACCCCGTAGCCTTCAGTGTCCACTGTCCACTTATCCACTCAGATGTGGCTTCTGGCTTGAGCTCCTGGGAGCTGCAGCCAGGTGGGGAGGGGCAGCAACTAGAGGTTCCACTTCTAGAAATAGGTTGCCAGGCTCCCTCCCTCAAGGAAGCCCTGACAGCTAGCATGAGCCCTGACCCTCAGTGGCCTGTGAGAGGGGGAGGCCGAGCCAGGACTCCCTGTTCTGTGCAATTGCTAAACCGAGGACAGGAAGTTCTGGATCTGTGCTAAGGGCAGCAGTGGCCCTGTGCTCCTGGAGAAGCAGCCAGAAGCCGGCTGTTGACTTTTTCAGGCTGAGTTCTCACCAACAGACATGTGCTTTGGGAAGGTTATTGCTGAGCAAACAGCACGCGGCAAGCGTGCTTTCCGTGCGTCCCAGCCCACGGAGCTGCTCCAGGGGAGCTAGAGGCAGCGAGACCTGCTCTCCCGCTGCTTCCATTTCTCAAAGTCCCCTTTCAGGCAGGCACTGGGGGGCTTTCACTGCATTTCAGCACAGTTTGGGCAGAGAAGTAAGAGTCTACTTGGGAGTTCTCTGCAGGCAGTAAATAAATGTTTGTAGAAGGCAGAATGAAGAAATCAATAAATCAATTAAGGTGTGTTTAGTGAGGCCCCCTGAGCCCCGCCCTGAGTCACACTCTGTGGGAGACTTGACACCCCTCCAGCAGCTGTAGACAGATTGCGGGGGGTGGGGGGGTGGGGGATGGACAAAACTAACCGTGGGATCACTTGAAACAACTCTACGCTAAACTACCATCCCTGCACTTAGAAATTTGGGCTCCATTTGGGTCTTTGCAATTGATGTTACAGATCACAGGGCTCTGTGAATTTTGCAGAGGCTTTCCATTGAAAGCGATATAATTCTAACCAGTAGCGGGATGGCGACAGATCTACAGCCATGGCAGACATGCAAGCAAAGGAAGAGATTGGAGGATGGGTTCATGGATGGCAGGATGCAGGTGTGAGGAGAGGAGAAAGGATGATCTCAAGCATTGGGGGAAGCAGTGGAGCGGGCAGCTGCCAGAGACAGGACAGCTCCGTAGGCTGCAGTGAAGTGTTTCTCTCAGGCTGGAGGAAGAACTCAGTGTGCAGAGAGGGGAGGAAACACATACACCCCACCCCAGAGGGCCTTGAGGGTGCTCACGTTTCTTTACCCGGGGAGGGGCGCCATTAAAGGGACGTGCTTGGAGGACTGGCCGGTGGCCCAGATGCAGAACCAATGCAGAGGAAAGAAAGAAAGGACCGATCTTAGAGACATTTTGAAGAAGCAAAAGACAGAATGGTGACAGGCAGGACGTGGAAGGTAGTGGCGAGAGGGAAGGGGATGGCGCTGACTCTATCTTGAGAGATGGGCTGGGACGTAAACAGGATCAGAAGAGAAGGGAAGGTCACCAGCAACCTGCTGAAATCTCGGCCCCTGGGGTCCTCTGAGAGACTCTCCACTCCTGCTTCCTCTACTGTTGGGCTCAGGATCTCCTTTTCTCCTGGTTCTCAAATTAGCCTCATTTTGCCCCAGATTTCCTTCCTACTCAATCTTTCTCACTTTTCAAATGTCTGGTTATTCGTTTTTGAGGAAGAGTTGATATTGCTGAAAAAGAGATGCACCCATAAGATTGTTCTCAGCATGGAAGCCTGAGTCTTGGACACCATGGGGAGGTTTGTCTGTGAAAGTTTCAGTGGTCTGTTTCCGAAAGGCCAGCCCTCAGAGCACACTGGAGGTTTTTTAACTTTATTTATTTATTTATTTATGGCTGCGCAGGGTCTTCATTGCTGTGCACAGACTTCCTCTAGTCGCGGTGAGCGAGGGCTACTCTTTGTTGTGCTGTGCAGGCCTCTCATTACACACGCCTCTCATTGTGCACACTGGGTTTTTGAACAGGGGAAATTCTCATCAAAGGAGAGACAAGGGCATTCTAAAGAAGGAAAGGAGGGGACTCCCCTGGTGGTGCAGCGGGTAAGAATCCGCCTGCCAATGCAGGGGACATGGGTTCGAGCCCTGGTCCGGGAAGATCCCACATGCCGCAGAGCAACTAAGCCCGTGAGCCACAACTGCTGAGCCTGTAAGCCACAACTACTGAAGCCTGCACACCTAGAGCCCGTGCTCCGCAACAAGAGAAACCACAACAATAAGAAGCCCACACACCGTGCCACAACTAGAGAAAGCCCACGTGCAGCAATGAAGACCCAACACAGCCAAAAATCAATACATAAAAAAAAAAAAGAAGGAAAGGGGAAAAGAAACCACTCAAGGAGGTGGTCAGGAAGGAATGTAGGGCATTGATGGCAAGCAAGGGAGGGGCTAAGACGTTAGCCTTGGCCCAGCCCCCAGGAGTGGTTTTTGTCTGTGAAGTCCCTGTACTGGGAGGGAGATAGATTAGGAAAAACAGACACCAGCCTGGTAGTGACCAATGGAGTGAATGAATGGAGGGAGGGCGGGAGGGAGCGGCTTTACCACTAACTGCTGGGCCGGGAACATCCATCAAGAAAAAGAAAACACAGTCCCTGTGCTTTGGCCCATAGTTTATGTGAAGAAACATGAAGACAGATAATCCCCACAATGTGAAAGGTCCTAGAAAAGAAGAACTAGGGATTGATTCTTCCAGGAGGAACTGGGAAAATTCTATGGATGAGGAGACATTTGTGCCAGATCGAGGAGGGTAAAAACATGTGCACGTGTGCACACACACACACACATATAAACACACATAAACATGTAACACATATATACACACATACACACACACACACACACACACACACACACACACCAAAGGTGCATACAGAACCCCCCAAGCCAAGGATACATGGAAGCACATTACAGGCCACAGGCATGGCTCATACAAAAGCAGGAAGGTATGACAGTGTCTGGGATGTTCTCAGAGAACTCCGAAAAGCTCTGAAAGGCTGGAACATCAGGTGTGAGGGGGAAGCCAGGGAGCAGACTGGCCGTCCTGTGAAGCCATCATCGGACAATGGGGACCCAGGGAAAGCAACCCGGATAGGGTGGAGAGATGGTGGCAAAATGACGAATTCTGTTTGGGACAGGCTTGTCTGTCATCACCCAGCTCTTCACCCTCCTCCCAAAGCAGTGTGAAAGACCCCCCCAAAGCCCTGTCACTTGATCTACCACATTTTCCAGACTGCAAAATGGTCAGTTGAGCACGAAACAGGATTATTCTCACTGATGGCATTTTCACTGACAACCAGTCTTCACTCTGGAAAATGACTCCAAAGTGGTCAGGATTCGGGACTATCCTAAAACACAGCCCTCCTAATCTTCAGTTTAAAATTATTAAGAGACTCTGGGGACTTCCCTGGTGGTGCAGTGGATAAGACACCATGCTCCCAATGCAGGAGGCCCGGGTTCGATCCCTGGTCAGGGAACTAGATCCCACATGCATGCCACAACTAAGAGTTCGCATGCCACAACTAAGGAGCCCATGTGCTGCAACTAAGGAGCTGGTGAGCCTCAACTAAGGAGCCTGCCTGCCACAACCAAATAATTAATTAATTAATTTTAAAATAAAATAAAATTATTAAGAGACTCTGGCAAAGGGACAAAATGACATCCTAATATTTGCTATAAGTCTGACAACAAATGTTTATCAAGTGAATGACCACAGTGACCTCGTGCCAGGCCCTGTGCAATGTACTCCAACAGGCAAAATACAGTCCCTGCCCTCAAGCACTTCACAGTCTAGTGAGGAAGACAGGTGTGTAAACACACGATTGCAGTGAGATTGCGGTCATACAGGAGGAGAAGCAGACGTATAATAAGAGCCTTTATTGCTAAAGTACAAGGGGCAAAGGGGTGTGTAGCCCAAGCCTACACTGGGACCTGGGTGTCAAGCTGGAGAGTCTGATCTTTATCAGAGAGGCGACACGGAGCCACAAGATCGGAGTTCGAGGCTGAGGAGGGATGTTATCAAGACTGCATTCTGGAAAGATCACTTTGGCGGTGGAGCAGATGACAGATTAAGACTGGGGAGAAGGTAGGCCAGATGGGGGGACATTTCCAAAGTCCAGATGATAGATGGTGTCTTTCTGAACCAACGGAGTACCGGGAGGGGACAAAAAGGATGGCACACAGGTAAGAGGGGCTGGAAGGAGAAGGCGGCTCAGCTCAGTGCTGAGCTGGTGCAGGAGGAACAGGACGGTGTGTCAAGGGGCTTCCTGGTTTCTTGTTTGGGCAACGGAGTGGTTGGTAAACCATTACCAAGAGAGGATATTCAAGACGAAGAGCATGGGCTTCCCTGGTGGCACAGTGGTTGAGAGTCCGCCTGCCAATGCAGGGGACACGGGTTCGTGCCCCAGTCCAGGAGGATCCCACATGCCGCAGAGCGGCTGGGCCCGTGAGCCATGGCCGCTGAGCCTGCGCGTCCAGAGCCTGTGCTCCACAATGGGAGAGGCCACAACAGTGAGAGGCCCGTGTACAGCAAAAAAAAAAAAAGACAAAGAGCAGTTGGAAGCAGAGTGGGGGAGTGAAGGGCAGGAGGGAGAAGGACTTCCGACCTGGACGCGGTGCATTTGAGGAGCTGAGATGCCGGTCAATGGCAAGCCTGGGGGGCAGCTGGATAGTCAGACAGCAGGACACAAAATCAGGACCCGTGAGACTCACTTGCTGCATGACCTTGAACAAGCGCCGTGGCCTCTCTCAGCCTCGGAGTCTCCATCTGAACAAGGAAGGAGCAGATTCATATGTGACTCTGGGAGCACAGAGAGTGCATCGCTGGGGGGCCGAGAATGGCTGCAAACAGGCTTCCCTCACATTAGAAGGAGGGTCTCAGATGCACCAAACCCTTCTTATGCTGTGCCACACAGAAGAGTGTTTCCAACTGTATCTTTCATGAGACAGAGCCCCAGACACCCATCTCCAGGCCCCTGGAGCAGGCCTGAAGGTACCATGTCACTCAGGATGCCAATGCAGTTCCCACTCAGCCCTGATACCAACCCTGGATCCTACACCAGCCCCCAGAACCCCTGAGGCTGCTCAATCTCAGGTGTCTTCTTTTTTTTTTTTTTTTTTGTGGTACGCGGGCCTCTCACTGCTGTGGCCTCTCCCGCTGCGGAGCACAGGCTCCGGACGTGCAGGCTCAGCGGCCATGGCTCACGGGCCCAGCCGCTCCGCGGCATGTGGGATCTTCCCAGACCGGAGCACGAACCCGCGTCCCCTGCATCGGCAGGCGGACTCTCAACCACTGCGCCACCAGGGAAGCCCTCAGGTGCCTTCTTTCATGAGCCCCTGAAAGGTGCTCCAGGTGGGAGTCCACCCTCTCAGCATCCTTTAGGTCACATGTGAGGGCTGAGCAGGAGGAAGGATGCTGGGCTCAGCACGACTTCTGTGGAACTAGAGCCTTTCAGCAACTGCCTCCAGGTCAGTCATAAGATGCCTTCATGTTTCAACAAATAGAGCTGAAACAATTGAATAGTCATAAGCAAAAACTAAATAAATAAATAAAAAGAATCTCAACCCATACCTTGCATCACACACAAAAATTAACTCTAAAAGGACCACGAACCTAAGCATGAAACCTAAAACTACAAAAGTTCTAAAAGAAAACATAGGGAGAAAATCTTTTTGGCCTTGGGTTAGGCAAAAAGTTCTTAGGTAGGACACAAAAGCACGAAGCCATTTCTCTTTAAAGTTCATAAATTGGACTTTATCAAATTTTAATGTCTTCTCTTCCAAAGATGTGGTTAAGAAAATTTAAAAAACAAGTCACAGACTGGGAGAAAAAGACATAGCTGATAAATGCTTGGTTTACAAAATATAAATCTCATAACTCAGTAATAAGAAAACAAACAACCTAATTTTAAAATGGGCAAAACATCTGAACATACACTGTACCAAAGAAGACGTATGGATGGCAAAAAAAAAACACTTTAAAAATGTTCACTGTTGGTGGAAATGTAAATTGGTGCAGCCACTACAGAAAACAGTATAGAAGTTCCTTTAAAAACTAAAAATAAGGTTGCCACATGATCCAGCAATTCCACTCCTGGGCATATATTTGGAGAAAACTATAATTTGAAAGGATACACGCACCCTAATGTTCATAGCAGCACTATTTACAATAGCCAAGACATGGAAGCAACCCGTCTTGGAAGAATGCCCATCGACAGATGAATGGATAAAGATGTGGTACATATATACAGTGGAATATTACTCAGCCATAAAAAAGAATGAAATAATGCCATTTGCAGCAACATGGATGGACCTAGAGATTGTCATGCTGAGTGAAGTAAGTCAGACACAGAAAAGCAAATATCATATGATATCGCTTATATGTGGAAACTAAAAAAAGTGGTACAAATGAACTTATGTATGAAACAGAAACACCTATTTAAATGGCTGAACCTGAAAGAAAGGGGTGGGGGGAGGGAGAGAAAGGGAGGAAAGGAAAGGAAAGGAAATTGCCAATGTCAAGTGCAGATGAGAGAGCAAAGCACCTGGAACTCTCACACATTGAAGGTGGGAATGCAAAATGCCACTTCGGAAAAGAGTTTGGCGGTTTCTTATAAAGTTAAGCATACGGGACTTCCCTGGCGGTCCGGTGATTAAGACTGCGCTTCCACTGCAGGGGGCACAGGTTCGATCCCTGGTCGGAGAGCTAAGATCCCACATGCCATGTGGCGTGGCCAGAAAAAAAAAAAAGTTAAAGTTAAACATACACTTAACATATGACCTAGCAATTCTACATCTAGATATATATCCAAGATTAATGAAAATGTGTTCACACAAAAACATGTGCAGGAATGTTTATAGTGGCTTTTATTCACAATATTAAAAAGCTTTAAACAATCTGCTCAACTGGAGAATGGATAAAAAAAGTGTCTGTAGTATTTCCAGGCTAACTGCCACGCTACTCCATCCACCCTGCTGAGCAATAAAGAGGATGCACACAGCAAGGTGGTGAATTTCAGATGCATTGTTCTAAGTGAAAGAAACGGGACTCCAAAGGCCACAAGCTATAAGATTCCATTTAGGAAACATCCTGGAAAAGGCGACACTATAAGACAGAACACAGATCAGTAGTTGCCAGGGGCTGGGGGTAGGTGCTTGAGGACATACGTGCACAAAGGAACTTTTGGTAGAAATGTCCTATATCTTGATTGTGGTGGTGATTATGCGACTGTATGTGTGTATCAAAATTCACAGAACTGTAACTAAAACAGGTGAATTTTAGTGTCTGTAAAGTGTATATCAATAAACTCAACTTAAGGGGAATAATATACCAAAAAGCACTTTTATAGGATTTCCCTTTTCACTTCCAAGATAATGTTTATGTGCATTGTTCATCAAAACCGCCCACTTCATTTGTAACAGAGTTCTATATTCTTCTTTGCACAACAGGATGAACAAACTGAGAATGAAGGTCTAACAGACAGACTTCAAAGAGCCTGATCATAGCTCCCTCTTCTTAGGTCTGTGCCTCTCCTCAGCAAAGCGTTTTATAAAACCTCAGATGTGCGTGTGCACATTCACTCATGTGCGCGCACACACACACACACCCCACAGGTGATTTGGACCCAACCACCAAGAGTAGTCTTTGCAGCCCCTCTTGCGTACTGCTGCTGGAAATGTAAATACGACAAGTGTTGTGGAAGGCATTTTTGTGTTAAAAGTGCTAAAAATGCTCAAACACATTCACCCTGAAATGTTATCCTAGGGAATCAACTAAGTGTACAGGAAATAATAGTAAAAATAGTAACTTACAAGGTGATACCTTATAAGGGTATCAAAATGCCTAAAAGCACAGACTCAAGCTGAACTGGCTGGTTTGAATGCAACTCCACCACTTCCTAGCTGTGTGACCTTGAGGTAAGTTACTGAACCTCTCTGTGCCACGGTTTCATTATCTGTGAAATGGGGTTAATAATAGTACCTACATCTTAGGGTTGTTAAGGGTTTAAATGAGATGACGTATATGAAGCAATCAGCACAGTTCCTGGCCCACGGTAAGCCTTCTAAAACTGGGCTGAAGGATGTCCTGCAAAATTTGTATATTGAAGTCATAACCTTCAGTATCTCAGAATGTGACTGTATTTGGAGATAGGGGCTTTTAAAGAAGTAGTTAAGGGACTTCCCTGGCGGTCCAGTGGTTAAGATTTTGCCTTCCAATGCAGAGGGTGTGGGTTCCATCCCTGGTCGGGGAGCTAAGATCTCACAGGCCTCGAGGTCAAAAACCAAAACATAAAAAAAAAAAAAAGAACCAGAAGCAATATTATAACAAATTCAATAAAGACTTTTAAAATGGTCCACATCAAAAGAAAAAAATCTTAGAAAATAAAAATAAGAAAGTAGTTAAGTTAAAGCGAGGTCATTAGGGTGGGCCCTGATCCAGTATGATTGGTGTTCCTATAAGACGAGGAGATTTGGACACACACAGATACAGAGGGAAGACCGTGGGAGGACACAGGGAGAAGGCGGCCGTCCACAGGCCGAGGAAAGCGTCCTCAGAAGAAACCAACCTGCCAGAACCTTCACCTGGGACTTCTAGCCTCCAGAACTGTGAAGTAATAAATTCCCATTGTGTAAGCCACCCAGTCTATGGTACTTTGTTGCAGTAGCCCTAGCAAACTACTGCAGCCATTAAATCACCAAATAGGGGAACTGGTTAAATGTATTTTGATATGGCCATTCAATGATAAGCTACACAGCCTTTAAAAACAATGGTCTCGTTATATGTTTAATGATGTATAATAAAATATCATTAAAGTGAGGGAAACAGGCTATAAAATAGTATGCATAGAATAATACTTTTTTGTTTATGTCTCTGTGTATATATAAATAAATAAAATGTGGGAAGCATGATTATCTTTGAGAGAATCACGTACACGTAGAATTTTTCTTTTTTTTTGCTTATTTGCAGTTTCTAATTTTTCTATAGTGAACAAAGATTGTTTGCACATTACAAAAAAAAAAAAGGTAAGTGCTTTTGAAGTCAGTCACCCTGAAGTGCACCAGAGCTGATGTCACTCAACAGGGACCCTCAGACTGAACCAGAGGCAGACAGGAGTGGCGAGTCCGAGTGTCGGTGCCTGACTTCAGGGCGAAGGATGTGGACAGGTCAACCCCATTTGAAAAAAAACCAAATCAATCCATTCTGGAGAATTCATTTCTGACCAAAGATTCCAGCACAGACTCAAAACAGGTCTATTCCTTATTCTCTTTTCCACTGCCACCAGCTCCTCCCTCAGCATGTTCCTGTCTTTCTGGAAAGCCCACGGGTTATAAACACGGTGTGCCAGGCTCCAGGGGCCAGGAGCAGCCCGACAGACATTTAGATTTGCCCCCAGGATTAATGACTTCAAGAAGCATTGGCCAGGAACTCTTCAAAGCTAGAAACAGAAGCCCTGGAGCATTAAATATAAATAAATACTTAGTCGATTGGTTTCTTCCTTGCTTTTCAAAGGGCAGTTTACTTCCTGGATTATCATTACAGTAGTCTGCTCTCAGGAAACCAGGATTATTCAAGTGCACAGCTCAGGTGTGGGGCGAAAGAAAAAAACATGTAAAGATCCCCTTGTTTTAGATCCGCTGTGCACTGCGTTTCCTCGTAGCTCGCCTGCATCAGGAAGGGCAGAAGCAGAAGCATTATTGCGCTACGTGTCCCGCCTAAGGCATGTTTGTTTTCTTCTGTAGATCTGTACTTTTCTCCCTTTGAGGTATATTAATTCCATCTGAGGGGGCAAAAAAAAGTCCAGTTTCCCTATGTTAACAAGAAAGCAGTTGTCCCTGTAGCTAAAGTAGAATTCAATTCAACAAATAATTAATGAGCTTCTAGAATGTGCCCCAAACTCTGTTGAGATCAGCGAGAATACCATGATTTAAGCCCTGGTGCCCATTGTCAAAAAGTTTGCAGTCGTTGTGCAAACATGAACATTACAAGGCAGAGGAAATTGTTATCACAACAGCACAGGTGTTTTCTTTTTTTTTTTTCTCCTTGTTTACTCTTTTATTTATTTTATTGTGGTAAAAGTCACATAATATAAAACATACTATCTTAACCATATTTAACTGTACATTCAGTGGCCCTAAGGACATTCCATTGTTGTGCAACTCTCACCATCATCCATCTCCCGAGAAAAATGGTACAGATGAACCTATCTGCAAAGCAGAAATAGAGACACAGAGAACAAATGTATGGACACCAAGGTGGGAGGGGGGATGGGATGGATTGGGAGACTGGGACTGACGTATGTACACCACTATGTATGAAGTCGATGGCTGGTGAGGGCCTACTGTATAGCACAGGGGGGAAAAAAAGAAGGTACCATCTGTTTGCAGGACATATATTAAATTAACCTTAAAAATGCATTCCAATATACATTAAGTGCAGACAAATACTGTTTGATTCCACTTACACGAGGTACCTAGAAGAGTCAAAGTCAGAGTCAGAAAGTACATTGGTAGATGCCAGGGGCCGGGGGGTTGGGGATGGGGAATTAGTGTTAAAGGGGACAGAGATTCAGCATGGGTTTTTAACTGAGGCCACCAGATGGGCCCCAGGTCCATGACCTGCAGACACTGCTGGCAACATTTGCCTGTGTGCCCAACAGCTCCCGGGAGCAGAGGCCCTCGCGTTCCTCGGATCTTAGAGGGGACCCACAGGTAAGAGACTACAGGAATAAAGGCGGGGTGATGCATCCTGACACCTTCCCTTGCCTCCCACAGCATCTTGCTGGTGAAGTGAAGAATCACAAGCGGGGCTGGTCCCCTTCCGGGAGAGTCCTTCCATGTTCGGATAGAACTCCCAGGCCACCACCTTCCAACGGGCAGTCTCGCAGCTGTGACATCAGGTCTTGCCCTCCTAGCAAAGCACCCATGTTTGTTCTGAAAGACTTTGTGGGGGGGAGCCTCTTAAAGGTGTTCCAGACTCCCCTGGCAGCATCACTGGGGCTGTGAGCGGCCTCGCTGCCTTCCTTGCCCGCTGTTGGCTGAAGGTTTACACACTCCTCTATGTTGGAGGCCTCCCACAAAACGCAGTAGGGTTTAAAACACAACGGGCTCTTGGAAAAACTTGTAACTGGATCTAGGCTGCTGACTATAAGAAACTTGACTGGAGAAATAGAACGGGTCAATGCACTGGCTACTCCAAGACTGAGAAAGTAGAATCCAGTTCTCCTTGGAGACTTGCTTTCTTTTCCTTCATGGATTTCGCCTTCGAAAACACAATTTTCATGTCGTCTCTCTAGGGAAAAACACAAAGAGGCTGCATATTTTGACCTGTGTTAATTCAAACTTCCACGCCAGGCACCACACTTGGACAGCATGCTTTATGCGGTCTCATTTTCTATGGCCCCTCGGTGCAGACCACGAGTTGGTTCATCCATTTGCTTATTCATTCATTCATTCATTCATTCAACATTACTCATCCTGATGGGAGTCATTGTTTTCTCTTTTTCTAGTTCATGCTAATCTTTGCTTTTTCTCAGCTCCTAGTGGACCTACAGTCCATTCAGTGGTCATCTCATTTTGGGGATCCCCTACAAGATTAAGAGCTCCTTGTGAGCAGGGACCAATCTGGTCATCTCTGCCTATTGTGTGGTTGTCAGCCATGGCCTGCAATAGGATGGTAATCTTCTAATTAGAAAGTTCTTCTGCTGTTGACCTGAGAGCCACATTCCTACAACTTCCACCCTCACTGCCAGTTTTGGCCTCAGGAACTGCACAGAGCTCTTCTAGGTTCTCTTCCACGTGACAGCCCTTGAAAGCTGCTTTTATGCATGTAACCTTCCTGGTTCCCCCAGTAAGCTGAAACTCCCACTTCTAAATCCCCAGGCCAGACCCATCTCCCAGGCCCGGGAGACAGCATCATTTAGATCTGGTCCAGACTCCCCACCATCATCACACCCAAAGTCAAGCCCATCAACCTCTTCCACCATATTCTTAACTTTGGTAAAAGGCTTCATCCAGTCACCCTCTGGGGGGAGGCAGTCTCCGCAGCTCTACAGCCGTATAGTCCCATTCCCCACATGTCCTCTGCCCCCTCTTCTCCCTACCCGACCACTGCTGCCTTGGCTAAGACCCACCCCCACTCTCCTCTCCACAGTGCACCTGGCTTCCCTCCCTGGCACCATGCATCCCTCTAACCAACCCTCCCACTTGCTCCTTGGGTGATGTTTCTAGAAGACAAATCTGCTCTCATTACTCCCCTCCTCAAAGCCCATCAATGACTCTCTATACCTCTCAGAATAAAGTCCAGAATCCTTAGTTTGGGGGAAAAAATAGGCCTCCAGAACCCAACAACAAAAGTTGAGATTCAGTATCTCAACAGAGTAGAAACATGAAATAAAACTAAAATAGGAAATTATAAAATAGGAAATTATTAGGGAAAAGACTCACAAAAGTCCTGCATTAAATTTGAAAAATATAAGCTTAAGTGGAACAGAATAAGGATAGCTTATTCTGCTTAATAACTATTCCTGAAAAACAGCTACCCTAGAGGTTTCTGACGACTGTAAATTCATCTGTGACAACAGTATGATGTCACCATCCGCAAGAATACTACCACCCCGTCCTGCCCTGTGGGTGACACATCTTAAGTGGAATGCTGGCATCCTGACATTTTCCCAGCAGAGTGTGGCTAGATCAGTGAGAGTCTACAGGCCTGGCCAGTTAGAGAACTTTCATTTGTTTGAATTCCGTTCAATCCAATTGAAATGTCTTTGGCCATTATGTGCCATGCTTTAAATCACAAAAATACACCATGAAACTTAGGGAGCATCAAGGTCACACCTGGATTCTAGAATCCCCCTTACCCCGTTATACTTTTTCCCCATTTTCCACAGCACTTATCTCTTTCTGACATACTATGTAATTTCCTTATTTATCATGTTTATTGGTGACAGTCTTCCTCCTGTTAGCTTATCGCCTCCATGAAGGCAGGGACCTTGATTGGTTTTATTTACTGATGGATCCCAAGTACCTGCAACAGTATCTGGCACATAGTAGGTACTCAATACATAAAGGATAGAGATAACTTATATACATATATGTTGTTATATCTA
This sequence comes from Monodon monoceros, assembly GCF_005190385.1. NCBI lineage: Eukaryota > Metazoa > Chordata > Mammalia > Artiodactyla > Monodontidae > Monodon > Monodon monoceros. The sequence goes on from NW_021703765.1 coordinate 49,462,409, forward strand.
TATAATTTCCATACATATATATATAACTATATAAATAATAGTCTAGTGGAGACAGACATGGAATTCTGCCCACCAATTATACTGTCTCTCCCTTTCAGCAACACTGTGCCTTCTATGTTTTCACCCAAGTTGCTAGTTAAGGTGTTGGAAAGTGCAGGGCTATATGTATATTGATGTATGTGCTCCATGAAATATGTACACGTCTGTTCATGGTCACAAGTTTGGAAGTAGCAAAAGATTATATGCATCTTGGGCTTCCCTGGTGGCGCAGTGGTTGAGAATCCGCCTGCCAGTGCAAGGGACACGGGTTTGATCCCTGGTCCGGGAAGATCCCGCATGCCGCGGAGCAGCTAAGCCCGTGCGCCACAACTACTGAGCCTGCGCTCTAGAGCCCACGAGCCACAACTACTGAGACCACGTGCCACAACTTCTGAAGCCCGCACGCCTAGAGCCCGTGCTCTGCAACAAGAGAAGCCACCACGATGAGAAGCCCGCGCACCGCAACGAAGAGTAACCCCCGCTCGCGACAACCAGAGAAAAGCCCGTGCGCAGCAACAAAGACCCAACGCAGCCAGAAACAATAAATAAATAAAATAAAATAATAAAATAAATAAATGTATTTAAGAAAAGATTACATGCATCTGTCAATCGATATCGGTTCATATAATAGACTCTCATGCAGTCATGTTTTAAAAAGAATGAGACAGATGTATAGGTACTGATTTCACATCATCTCCAAGATGTATCATTAGATTAAAAAATGAATTTTCCTCTTTTTATGGGTGATTAAATCCCATCTTTTGCAACAACATGGATGGACCTTGAGGGCATTATGCTAAGTGAAATAAGTCAGACAGAGAAAGACAAATACTGTATGATCTCACTTATGTGTGGTATCTAAAAAAGCCAAACTCATAGAAACAGAGAGTAGAGTGTTGGTTACCAGGGACTGAGGTGGGAGAAACGGGGAGACGTTATTCAAAGGGTACAAACTTCCAGTTATAAGTTGAGTAAGTTCTGGAGATCTAATCATGGCACGGTGACTCTAGTTAACAATACTGCGTTATATACTTTAAGGTTGCTAAGAGAGTAGATCTTAAATATTCTCACACTCATGCACGCACACACACACACACACACACAAAGCTAATAATGTGAGATGATGGAGGTGTTAATTAACTGTGTTGTGATAATCATTTCACAATATACGTCTATCAGATCATCACGCTGTATACCTCAGATTTACACAATGTTATATGTCAATTATAGCTCAGTAAAGTTGGGGGAGGAATGGAAAGTGCATATAGCATTTATCATGCTCATGCTTCCCTGTTTTTAAAAAAATCTCAAGGCATTTCTACATCAGTCTTGACCCTGCTTTAACTTTTTGCTTTTTTTTTGGCCACACCTTGCAACTTTCGAGATCTTAGTTCCCCAGTCAGGGATTGAACCCGGGTCCCAGCAGTGAAAGCACTGAGTCCTAACCACCGGACCACCAGGAAATTCTCAACTTTTTGCCTTGGTTTTGGTGGTTGCATTAATAGTTATCTAATGGGTTTGTCTAGCAATAATTGAACAACCAAACATTAATTGAGCATCACAATATGCCAAGCAGGTGCTAGAACCTTTAAATACATTGTTCCCTTAAATCTTAGGACATAGTGGTCACTATTCCTATTTCACCGTTGGAGAAATTGAGACTTGATGACTTGCCCAGGATCACACAACTCCTGGATTTTCCTGGACCTTACCCTCCATCCCAGTCCCTCTGACAAGGGCAGAGTTTGCCCATGCATTTCTCTGCGTCTCCTCTTGGTATACAGATCATGGCCTGCAAGGCGCTCTGGCTTCCTGGCTTAGAGGAGCCTGGCCCGCTCACCCGCCGCCCCCTCCTCGTCCCCTGCAGAGGTGTGGAATGATGAGGTATTGTCACAGGCCTGTCACAAAGCAGGAGCCGGCAGCTCTGTCTCTCACCTGCCCAGGAAACAGAACCTTGCAGACATGCAGTCTGACTGCCCAGGCAGGAAAACTGTCACCAGCCCCTCAACGGTGCAGATGGTCCCGGTGCATGCATCCCACTAGCTTCCCACCCTCAGCTGGGTTTCCTCTCCGACTTCAGGGCTGCAGGGAGGAGAGAAGCCGCATCCCATCAGGCAGGGCAGCCTCAATATCAAGGCAAGCTCTGTTATGTCTAAGGCAGAAGGCCGGAATTTAGTTAATTTTATCATTTAGGTGATTCAACTGTTTTAATGAAGAGAGGGGACCTTGGGGCTGGTGGCGTCACAGATAAGGAGTGTGGACAGCGTCCGCAGATGGGTGACCTTGTTCCACTTGTAACTGCTTTCCTTCCCCTCTGTCCTTCCCACCCCCTCCCTTGATTTCATTTTCTAGTCCAAGGTTTTAGCACCAGCAGGGGAAGGAATAATTAGCACAGCCAAGCCTTGGGAAAACGCGGCTTCAGGGCAATCCACATGTGCTCAGCTGGCTCTGTGGCCTTCAAGCAGCCAGGCCCTGCGTCCCTAGGAGGGAGAAGGCAGCCGGCCTGGCTCCCCCAGGATAAGGCCGTCTGCGGGGAGGTAGCCACCCAGGTGGCTCAGGAAGTGAGGAGTTGCGGCTAATTCTCAGCTGTGCTAATTCAATCCCACTCGACACACGTTTATTGAGGGCCTGTCACGGACCAAATTCTCTGCTAGAACCTGGGATTTGAAGAGGAGTGACATGTCCCCGCCAGCCACAAAAGAGCCAACACGTGGTTGTTTGGGTTGACAGAGAGCAATGGGGGCCCTGCCTGGGAATCAAGGGAATTGTTTTTCCTCTTTTTTTCTTTTTTTTTTACATTGAAGTATAGTTGATTTACAATGTTGTGTTAGTTTCACGTGTACAGTAAAATGATTCAGCTATTATATATGTATGTATATATATACATATATATTCTTTTTCAGATTTGTTTCCTTTATAGGTTATTACAAGATATTGAGTATAGTTCCCAGAAGGGAATTACTAGAATAGACAAAGAGCAAGAAATGATCCCAAGAGCCCAAATTGGAGGGACCACGTGGCCCTGGGAAGCCCAAGTTTTGCCCAGATAATGGGAAAGAGCTATGCCAGGCAAGGACGTGGTCCAAGGAAGTTCTGTAATGTAAATATTCTATTCCACTCCCCCCTTCAGGACTTCTCATCTGATAGATCCTAATTTGTGGTTTGATAATAATGTTTTCCTGAGATAAGTGTCATGTGACACTGTGTGTGTGTGGTGTGTGTTGTTAATATACTTGAAAACCTATTGCCTCTAACCGGTTCTGTCTCTGACTTACACCCTGAGAAGTTTATTCGCCACACGCTTCAGTTAATTCTATCCATCTCATGGGAAACTCTCTGTGTAAAGTTTTAAGGGTTCTGTACCCGACATATTTAAAACATGAGATGACTTCATTGGCTTATGAAGGAGATTGTGATGTACTCTAAACGTCTTTTTCCAAAAACAATCATATCCCACGTGTAATAATTTTTCAAGTCATCATGAGGTAAATCCCTGGAAATTTTCAAAAAAGGGAGTTTCATTTATTTGGCATTATTGGTTCACAATCTGTTGCACACAGGTGCCTGCACAAAAACTTTGTTTTAGCTAAAATATGCCTTATAACACGGTGTGCTGCCTCTTCCCTACTTGAACATTACCTCGATGACTCAGGGTATTATTAATTACGCAATTATTGTACAACATAATGCCTCCAAGTGCTATGGAAGTGCATTGAGCTATTTTCCTTTACATCGACACTGATTGTATTATTTTTTAATTTTATGCTTATGTTTGAATAATTTTTTCCCTCTTTCCCTCAGTGTTAGGCTGTAACTTTTAAAAATTGCTTTTCGCTGGTGGGGGGAGGGGAGGGATAAATTGGGAGATTGGGACTGACATATACAACTACTATATATAAAACAGATAACTAATAAGGACCTACTGTACAGCACAGGGAGCTCTACTCAATACTCTGTAATGACCTATATGGAGAAAGAATCTAAAAAAAGAGTGGATATATGTATATGTATAACTGATTCACTTTGCTGTACAACAGAAAGTAACACAACATTGTAAATCAACTATACGCCAATAAAAATTAATTTTAAGAAATAAATACATAAATAAAATTGCTTTTAGCATTCCAATTTATAGCACTTAATTTGTTGCTGTTATTGATAATAACAAATAATCCTAATATTAATAGCTATTTATCAGGCAGGTATATATACCTGGCACTGCGCTAAGCACTTCAGGATTAAATGAAGACATTATTTCCCCACGAAGCAGAAACTGTCATTATTCTCCATTTACAGATTTGGACACAGAGCCTTAGAGAGAAATTAACTTGCCTTTCTTCACACAGCTGGAGGCAAGAGGGGGGATAATGCTGTGTGAATTCAGAGCTCATGCTGTTCACCACTCTGCTGTACTGACCCCTGCTGTGGCCTGGTCTACCAGACAATTACAGTCAGTTACAAATGTTTCTAAACTAAGAGTTCCTAGGCTCCAAGTGAGGACCTATGAAGCTCTTCGATTTGTGAAGTCCCTGAGCGTTAGTGGATGTCTTTTCTTTGCTGAATTCTCTGTCCTCAACATAGTTGAAATAGCTAAGATTGCTGAAAAAGTAAAGCTGGCTAGCTAAGGTGGTTTTTTTTTTTCTCCCTGGAATAATACTTGCTTTTACACAGCATCAAACCTAGAATTTGTTCAGAAACAAACATACTTATAAGTGAGCACCTTATTTATCTTTACAACATCTCTGTGATAAGCTCTTGTTAGTAGACATTATTATGACAGCTTTACAACTTTTTTAAAATATTTATTTATTTATTTAGTTGCATCAGGTCTTAGTTGTGGCAGGCAGTTTCCTTAGTTGAGGCTCACCAGCTCCTTAGTTGCAGCACATGGGCTCCTTAGTTGTGGCATGTGAACTCTTAGTTGCAGCATGCATGTGGGATCTAGTTCCCTGACCAGGGATCGAAACTTGGCCCCCTGCATTGGGAGCACGGAATCTCAACCACTGAGCCACGTGGGAAGTCCCGCTTTACAACTTTTTAAATAAAGTTAGTGACACCAAATACCAAAACAAGAATCCTGTGCGCTCATACTAACCTCAACATTTCCTTGACTCATTTTCCCAAACTGTAGGACTCTCGGCCCTCAGAAGCCCAAGATCTGCTCACCATTAGGCAAAATTTGCTCTCCTTTTCTGTTCTTTTTCACTTTTTTCCATTGCCTCCACAGTGCTTGCTGACAATGCATGAAGCTCCATGCCAGGCACCAAAGGCACGTTCTTCCCTCCATCCCTTCGTGAATGCAGCTGCTGTAGAGTCAGAAGCCAATGCAAACATGGCACAGGAGATGGTTTTATATCTTCACCTTCTCAGCACATGGCTACTGCATCCTTCCAGATGCTCAAGCCAAGCTCTCAAAGTCATTCCTGACTTCTCTGGTGGCGCAGTGGTTAAGAATCCACCTGCCAATGCAGGGGACACGGGTTCGAGCCCTGGTCCGGGAAGATCCCACATGTTGTGGAGCAACTAAGCCCGTGCGCCACAACTACTTAGCCTGTGCTCTAGAGCCCACAAGCCACAACTACTGAAGCCTGCATGCTGCAACTACTGAAGCCCGTGCGCCTAGAGCCCGTGCTCTGCAACAAGAGAAGCCACCGCAATGAGAAGCCCACGCACCGCAATGAGAGTAGCCCCCACTCGCCGCAACTAGAGAAAGCCCGTGCACAGCAATGAAGACCCAATGCAGCCAAGATTTAATTAATTAATTAATTAATTTCAAAAAAAAAAAACAGACCCAGAGTCTCATCCCTTCTTACCATGTCCATGGTAACGCCTGGTCCAAACCATCATCACCCTCCTACATTATGACAATGGCCTCCCCGGGGGCTCCCCTCCTCCTTCCCAGGCCTCCTCATTCTATTCTCCAACAATAATCAGAGCAATTCTTTTAAACTTTTAGACCATGTCACTCTTCTGCTCCAAATATTCCCATGGCCCCCAGCTCATGCAGAGAAGAGCCAAAGGCCATGGGAAGGCCTGTACCTCCCTTACCTTTCACTTCCACTCCCAGTCTGGCTCCAGCCACACGGGCTGCCACCCACTGATGGCAGCTGTGTATATATCTTTTGGGAGTTCAGGTTTTGGGGGGTTTTTGGGGGGTTGTTTTTAATCTCAAGTTTTGACCAGTAAATGAACAGAGGGTTACAGCGAAGGGCTGCCCAGCAGTCCTCACAGGCCTTGGCAAGTGCTTGACTACCCTCACGTACCCAGCAGGGGGGCCGGGGTACTAGAGGGTCCCCTCCAGCAAGCAGGCGAGCCCGCCCCTCCCCTGCAGGCCACAGCAAACATTGGTGGCGACAGGAAGGACACACTTTTTTTTTCAATTTGCTGGAGGTGGCAGAATGCCCAGGACCAGCCCAGCACCGGCATTCCAGGGAGAAATTCCAGACTGAAGAGACACCTAGAGAAAAAATGGGGCATGGAAATTCTACGGCTCGAAGGAGACTGGAAACAGGGGAGGTTAGCAAGAGGGCTTTGTGGAGGGGGGGTTCAGGCCAAAACGAAGCCAAGTCAGAAACAGAGAGCTGGGCATTCTTCACAGGCCAGCCCCACCAGGGGTCGACAGCTGGGTGCCCGGGCAGCTTTCAGCCCGCCAAGGCCAAGTTCCTTCTCAGTGTCCGGGAAAGGAAGGCCCAGTCAGCCGGCAGCCCGGGGCTCCTCTGGGCTCGTGTCTGAACGACATCACACAGCACGGGCACACAGTAGGTGCTCCACGGCGCCTGCTTGTGGGAAGCGTGAATTGCAGCTGGCTCTGCTTCCTGCCTCTCTGCCCAACGCCCTACTTGGGCTTAGGAACCCAGAGGCCCCCCTCTTCTGTGTTCTCAAGGCCCACTCCTCAGGCGACGCAAACGACCACTTCCCCTTCTCGCCTTCCCGTCCTTTTGGGGAGGACCAAGGGGCTCTGCGCGCAGAAACCCTGTCTCCTAGAGTGAGGAGAATTCCTGGAATGGGCAGGGACCTCGCCTGAACCAGAGAAAGGAGAGCTCTAGGCGGAGGCAGAGGGGAGCAAAGGTAGATCAAAGAGGGCCTGGATGGGGTCGGGGAAGGGAGTGCTGGCAGGGAGACAAATGAGGCTGCCCGAGGGGTCAGCCGAGGGACAGGCTGCCTACAGACTAAAGCAGTGACAGCGCGGGAGCCCCTCGAGGAGGAGACCGGTCATTGCAGAGACAATAGATAGAAAAGATAAGGGAAGGTGTAAATTAATGGAGAAGAGGACTGGCCAGAGATAAGGGTATCTCCCTGTAATTAAAACCGTACAGGCTTGCCATCTCCAAGGTTCGGGGGTGCATCCCAGACTGTCCTGTGTCTGCGCCAGGGTGGGAGAAGGCCTGGGGAGCGCAGAAGTCGGGCCAGTTAATGATTAGCTCCCAGCTGAAGGTTTCGAGGCTGATGCGTCCTCATCCCCGGGCAGGGGGAGAGCGGGAGGCTGAGTGACCTGAGATGCCGGGGTGGGGGTGACCCAGCTCGGCAAGAGCCAGTGGGAATCCCGGGCTTTGACAGGGATCCTCGCTTCTGAGGCTGGCCAGGATAGGCCCTTTTCCGATTTTTTTGGCTTTTGTTGTGGTGGTGGTGGTTTTTAATTTTGGCTTCACAATTCTAAGCTCTGTCTCAAATACTGATTGAATTTAAACTTGATCTTACCAGTTCCACACCCAAAAAGGGTGCTGGGTGGCAATTTCGGGGAAGATTCGTCTGCCTACACTCAGAGCTAATTAAATAGTAGAATGGGAAAGGCAATAAATTCTAGAGTCAGGCTGTCTGGGGTCGCATCCTACCTTATCCATGTGCTACCTCAAGACTTAGGACAAGATCCTTGACTTCTCGTAGAGTGCGGTGTGTTCCTGACGGATGCTAGCTGTTGTCGTCGTTGCCGTCGTCATCATTTTCATCATTACCATCTTTCCCCCACAACCTGGGAGCGGTGCCCTGACATAAGCGCAGACCTCTTTTCAAAACCCCCATTGCCTGGCTAAGTGGTACAGAGCCCTCCAATCCCTCAGCACAGGGACATGTGGACCTATCCTAGGGCGGCCAATACAAGGAAATGAGCATCTCAGCTGCAAGCTGTGAGGGCTGGGGGAGGTCATTACAGCCCGCCGTGTGTCTTTCATCCTTCTCCCTCTCCCCTCACTCCCAGTCCTGCACAAATCCTGTCTAGTCTACCTCCCAAATAAACGTCGACTCCATCCACTTCTCTCCAGCTCCACTGCTGCCCCCTCCAGTCAAAACCACCCCGCATGCCCCACCTGAACTGCTGCAACAGCCCTCTGACTGTCCCCCTACCTCGACTCCTACCTGCACCTCCTTATCCATTTTACACGAAACATGGGCAGTGAGATTTACAAGGCGGGGCTACAGGCACTATGTCCCTGTCCCGCTTAAACTCTCCCCACCCCCTACTCCTGATGGCATTCCATGTACTTCAGATAAAGTCTCAAGATCTCAGCAGCCTTAAAAGACCCTGCAGGGGACTTCCCTTGTGGTCCAGTGGTTGGGACTTCACCTTCCAATGCAGGGGGTGCGGGTTCGATCCCTGGTCGGTTGTGGAGCTAGGATCCCCCATGCCTCGCGGCCAAAAGGCCAAAACATAAAACAGAAGTAATATTGTAACAAGTTCAATAAAAGACTTTGGAAATGGTCCACATAAAAAAAAAAATCTTAAAAAAAAAAAAAAGACTCTGCAGGACTGGCTCGCCCACCTGTGTAGTCTCATCCAGAGACAGGCTCTTCCTGCTTGCCCACGTCACTCCAGCATCACTGGCTTCCTTTCAGTTCTTCAAACACCCCTTCCTCCTCTTCAAAGGCCAACTCCTTCTCAAGTCTCAAAGTCAATTGCTTCATAGACGCCTTGCCTGGCCACCCTTTCTAAATACCTCCCCATCCACCCCCCACTCCATTACTCTCTGTCCTAGCATCATGTTCATTTTCTCTATCGTGTTTATTTCTGTAATTGGATATTTACTTGCTTGTTCATTTTCTTTTCTTTTTTGTCTCTGTTACCGTGCTGCACCAACGTGAAAGAAGAGGACCTGCATGAACAAGGAAGAGCTGAGGAGAATAAATAATTAGATTGAAAAAAAATAATAATTAGATCGTTGGTATTAGTGAACTTTAAGATAGGTCATTAGAAACTATCAACACAGAACAGAGAGAAAACAAGACTTAATAACATGAACAAAGCTTCAATGACCTGTTGAACAATGTCAAGTGATCTAACACAGGTAATTGGAGCCCCAGCTGTAGAACAGAGATCAGGAGAGAAAAAAAATTTTGAATACGGAATGGCCAAAAATTTCCTAAGTTTGATGAAAAAGTCACCCTACATATTCAAGAATCTCTACAAACCTCAACCAAGATAAAAACGGAAAATCACACCCAGGCACATCATAATCAACTTTCTATCACAGGAACATAACAGCATGCTCTGGAGCCCCATTTTTTTCTCTTAGAAGGTTCTAAATTTCATATTAACCCAACCGTATGTGACTTCCCTCAGCAGTTTTGTAACAGCTTCAAACCTTCCCAACTTAAATCCAGGCTATCTCCCTTCAGTCTCTAACATGAATTGAATAGTACGCTCAGTCTCTGACAGTTAAATCTCTATTTTAAATTTTTATTTACTTTTTGAATTGATAATACCTGAACATGTTGAAAAATCTAACAATTCTGTATTAGGGTTCAATCAGAAAAGCAGAACCATTAGGAAATACACACACACACACTAAAGGATTTGTTATGCGCAATTGCAGGAGCTAGTTAAGTAGTCTCCGTAGGACTGTTGTCTGTCTTCATATCTGATGCTAGTGTCTGAGGTCCACAGGAAGATGGATGTAAAGTAGGGGACAGCAAAGACAGGCAGGAACCCACAAGTATGTGCTAGAACCCACGAGGATGGACTGAAACGTGTCAGTTCTCGTTGCCTCTGATGTTGGTGTCTTGCAGGAGAATCTGGTGCCCTCATCACACAGCTAAACACAGGATTCAGATTGATTCAGAAGTCAGGAAAGCTGAAAAAGGATCCAAGGGAAGTTGATTCATCGTGGGTCCAGCTGCTGCCCACCACCAACAAGGGCTGCCAGCAGAGAAGAGACAATATATTGAGCTACAGAACAGCTTCTGCTTCACTTCCACCCTCCAAAGCTCACACAGTCATCTCTTTGGGGACCTACTCTAATTGGAACAGACAGGAAAAGGAATTCTGGGAAATGTAGTTCTGCCTAGCCAAGCTGACCCACTACAAAGCTGTCAACCATACAAAAAGTTCACACTGAAAAATGGCCCTTACACCCTAGTCTTTCCATTTCCCTCACCCAAACAACTGGTTATCGGTATCAGTCTCTTGTGTTTTCTTTCTGAATTATCCTGTGCACATACGAATATGAACAAATATCTAGCACATGGTTTATTTTACACAAAAGGTCACATACTATACCCATTGATCAACATCTTACTTTTTTATTTATTTTTTTAGTAAATTTATTTATTTATTTGTTTGTTTTTTTATTTCTGGCTGTGTTGGGTCTTCATTGTTGCGCGCAGGCTTTCTCTAGTTGCTGCGAGCAGGGGCTACTCTTCGTTGTGGTGTGTGGGCTTCTCATTGTCGTGGCCTCTCCTGTTGTGGAGCATGGGTTCCAGGAGCATGGGCTTCAGTAGTTGTGGCACATGGGCTCAGTAGTTGTGGCTTGCAGGCTCTAAAGTACAGGCTCAGTAGCTGTGCACATGGGCTCAGCCACTCTGTGGCATGTGGGATCTTCCCGGGCCAGGGCTCGAACCCGTGTCCCCTGCATTGGCAGGCAGATTCTTATTCCACTGCACCACCAGGGAAGCCCCTTGCTTTTTTATTTTTAACCAAACAATATATCTTGGAAATTTTTTCATATCAATATATGAAAATTTGCCCTTTTTTTCTTTAACAGTTGCATACTATTCTACTGTGTAGATGTACCATTATCTGTTTAACTAACCCTTATTGATGGACATCTAGATTTTTTTTTTTTTTTTTTGGCCATGCCGCACGGCTTGTGGGATCTTAGTTCCCCCACCAGGGACTGAACCCAGGCCTTTAGCAGTGAACATGCCAAGTCCTAACCACTGGACCACCAGGGAAGCCCCTAGATTATTTTGAAATTTCGCTATTTTAAATCCTACAAAGAATAGCCTTGCACACACATGAATATCCTTATAATTAATGCTCTTTGTCAATCTGGTGTAGTATCGGCCAAAACTGAGGCCAGGATTGGAGACTAATAGTGCCAATCAGTGCACATGGGCTGCAGTTGTAGTGAAGTTCTTTTCAGATCCCCAATCCATTTTAATGTCCACCATTTATAAATTCTTTTTTTTTTTTTTTTTTTTTTGCGGTACACGGGCCTCTCACGGTTGTGTCCTCTCCCGTTGCGGAGCACAGGCTCCGGACGCGCAGGCTCAGCGGCCATGGCCCACGGGCCCAGCCGCTCCATGGCATGTGGGATCTTCCTGGACCAGGGCACGAACCCGTGTCCCCTGCATCGGCAGGTGGACTCTCAGCCACTGCGCCACCAGGGAAGCCCATTTATAAATTCTTTTTACACCTGTCTTACATCTGTGCCATTTTCTGTCCCTGTCCTAGGTCATGGGCTGCATCTGAGACTGTCGTGTGAAGCTTGGTAAAGTAAGCTAACCAGCAATTTAATATTTACGGGATAACTTTCTAAAATGATCATCAGTAAAAATGTTCTTAATATAGATGTAATCTTCAAAAACAAGGTAACGTGGAAATCCATTGACACGTAAAACAAGTGGTTGACAAAGCTGAAAAGTCATTCACTGTTCTGCCATCTTAATGTTACCTTTTCCAACAGCAGACCTTGCAAATATCAGATGGAAGAGAAGCTGTTTGAGCAAAGAAATGTGAGACCTACAGAGAAAGACTGATTGGCCAGTTTCTTTTCCTAAGAACATTTTCATTGATTTTGCCATTATTGAGTGTTTGCTTAAAGGTCCTTTCACCCTTCATTCCAAAGGGTTTTATAAATATCACCTTCACTTCATTCATGTTTTAAAGATCTGACCCTCTCTAGGGAGGAAATAGTTTTCTTTCAGGAGTCATTTGTTTCGAAGTATAAGCATAGAATGTCTTGACTCATAGCATAATGGGGGCAGGGGAATGAATAAGGCACATACACAAAAGAAGAAAACACAGAGTCACTTGCAATAGCACATCCCAAAGTAGTTTGTTGTGTGGTCCTAAGAAAAGCCCTCAAAGAGTAGCGAGAGATCTGAGGTGGGTGACCTCACTGTCCCAGAACATTCCACCCCCCCTCCTTGAAATTTTTATGGTCCTCCAGGTTCCTTCTGTCTCCAACAGCCTGAGGTTCAAGAAGGCATTTACTGGAGCATGTGTCCAGATCCCAGAGAGTCAAGATTTTGAGCCAGAAAAAAGAGCAGTGTCAAGAAATAGAGTGGCAGCACTATTTACAATAGCCCAGGCATGGAAGCAACCTAAGTGTTCTTCAAGAGATGAATGGATAAAGAAGATATGGTGTACATATACAATGGAATATTACTCAGCCATGAAAAGGAAAAAATAATGCCATTTGCAAGAACGTGGATGGACCTAGAGATTGTCATACTGAGTGAAGTAAGTCAGACACAGAAAGACAAATATCATATGATATTGCTTATTTGTGGAATCTAAATAAAGGGTACGAATGAACTTATCTACAAAACAGAAGTAGAGTCACGAATGTAGAAAACAAACCTATGGTTACCAGGGAAGAAGTGGTGGGAGGGATAAATTGGGAGATTGGGACTGACATGTACACACTGCTATATATAAAATAGACAACTAATAAGAACCTGCTGTAAGCACAGGGAACTCTACTCAATACTCTGTAATGGCCTATATGGGAAAAGAATTTTTTAAAAAAAGAGTGGATATATGTATATGTATAACTGATTCACTTTGCTGTACACCCAAAACTAATACAACATTGTAAATCAACTATACTCCAAAAAAAAAAAAAGACACACACACAAGAAATAGAGTGAAGTCCCTTTAGGACAGAACAAAATACAGAAGTGTGAAAATAGGAAGAACTGGGTTGGGGTCAGGTCGGAGAGACCCTGAAATGCCAGATTTGTAAGAAGAAAGTGAAGGTATTCCACATAAGCGTAGGCTCCAAAGAGAGGCTTAATAGGAAAATACCTGATTAGGGGCCTTGGGAAGGGACTAATACTCATAACTGTTTTATAAATGGATACACTCGAGTCTGGATGAGGAATATTAGAATCAGAATTTGAGAGTGGCTGATTTCCAGGTCTGTGCTTAAGCCATCTAGTAAGCTAGGCTACTTACAGAGCTCAAAAGATTTACAAACACATTAGGGAGGCTCAGCAGAGCCGAAAGCCGGCAGTGGTCCCCAGCCCCGGTCTCGGGCTCCTTCACGGAAAGGCTGCAGCAAGACGGAACCACTGGCCCCTGGCCACGTCATGAATCAACTCGAGTAAGAATGCTTCATGAGCCGAGTCCAAAGTAGCTCCCATCGGGGCCCGTGGACCAGGTCCTAATTAATAGGCTCTTGTCCCGCAAGGATGAGAACAGTAAAGGGGAGACAGCGATCACAGTGGAGGAGGGGCTAACAAAGAAAGCAGAAGGGAAAGTTATGATGGGAAGATGGATGCAGGGCTAAAGTTAGCTGGCGAAGCAATAACTCAGACTTTATTTATTTGTTCAAGTCAGATGTGAGCAACTACATAAATTTGGTTCCTGGTTTTGAAATTCAGTCTACAGAGTAGAATATGAGAAAACAACCATGTTGAGGGATTCAGAAATATAGACAAATCTCCATCTTTTAATATTTTGTGAGCGCCAAAATATTGATTGCTGCACTCTTAGTGCGGTGACTGGGAGAATTCTCACAATGGCCGTGAGTTATAACTATTACTCTTTATCCAAGTTATATAAATGTAGGCTGATCACCTTTAAAGTCTCAAAAGCCAAATATAAATAAAGCACAGAAAATAAATTCAACTGAAAAAAGTTCTGACATAACTCTTCTACATGTTATATGGAGTCCTAGGAAGAATCATTGCAATAATTATTGAAAGTAATATTAAAGGTAACAAAAGAGATGTTTGGTCTTCAATGTAAATTCAAAGTGTCTAAAATAACAGATCAAAGGGAAAATGTATCTGCAATTTCTAACAGCAAAAAATAAGTTAGTTTGTAAATACTGTATATTCTTCAATGAAGTAAGGAAGACGATCAACAGTAAAATGCTGGATATTCTTATCAGCCAGGTCACCTTTAAAGATAAATTTTCAGAATAGCAAAAATGAGCAACGATTAAACTCTCCACCTACAACTAATCCGTTTGTTGTTGTACTAGAGCCAGTTCTTTTCTTTGTAGAGTTTGTGAATCAAAATGTAACAAATAATTAAATGTCAGTATTGGAAAGAATATCAAATGTTATTTCACATCTGCCACTATGTGTTTCTTCTTCTCTGACAGGCTGGGCGACACCAGATGGATGGAGAAGTGAGTAGTCATGCCTGACAACAGGGCTTCTGCGTCCCTGGAACTCTTCGATTTCTAATGCACAAGCCTTCTTGGAAGTCTTTTCTTCTTCTCTTCACTTTCCAAGGATGCAGGACCTCAGAGAGGGCTCGGGGTTGGTGTCTAAGGCGCTGGAAAATTAGAAGAGAGGATGCCAAGAGCACAGAAGATGACTGACTAATTGAGAATAATCAGGAACAAGACTTCAGAAAGTTTGGAATGTACCATCTGTTTTTACATTTGATGTGTTTTCCTGTTGCTTATCTTTTATCATAAATGTTAGCACACTCCACCCTGATAATGCCCTTGGGTACCAGAGAAATTTATAATAAGGGAAGTTAGTCTTCAGAGACAGCCGTACAGTCAGTACAGACAGTTATACAGACTTCTAGTGGCAATCTTCTGTGCTCTTAAAATGTGTAGCTTTCTGGAACCTGTAACACCTCTTGTAATAGAAACAGTGTTACAAATAGACTTTAGGTCCCAGCACTAGTCATAAAACCTATTTAATAAAGTTCCTAAATATTGTGTATGAATTTGCAATGAAAAATATGTAATATTGGAAATGACTTCTTGGCAAATTATGATGTTTTAACTATGGGTTACAGTTGAAGTAAAATTACAAAGGCTGGGAAATTAACTTGTTAAAGTGTTTTCAAGGCCAAAGGTGTTTGGAATTCCATCTTAGAATGTGGAACTTGGGAGAAAGTTACACACACACACACACACACACACACACACACACACACACACATTCCATATGGTGCAGCAGAACCTGCCCACTCAGGGAATGCTTCTTGTTCTGGGGGATTCCAGGGGGAGAAAAAGCTGGTGGTTCTCATGTGTAGGATGTATCCACATCAGGGGTTTTTAATTTAGGAAAAAGCCTATTTCATTTCTTAAATGATAGAGTAAATTTTCAGTCAATTCCTACCTTCCCTACATAAGCTCCTAAATTTTATATTATTGCCATACCAGCCAGGCTGACCCCTCTGAGAGCTGGGTCCTGCTCCCAGCTCAGCTCCTTGCCAGTTGTGTGGCTTTGGATGGGCACCCTCAATTCCCAGGGCCTAATTTACTCAAATTAAAAATGAGGACAGTAACATCTGATATGGGATCCTCACAGAGCTGTGGTCAGCACAAAATGAAATAATAATACTGCCTTCTTTTTGTGTAATACTTTGGCTTTTTTAATGTGTTCACACATTTTACTAGCTTGCCAACTCTGGAGGAAAACTAACTCTTTAAACTTTAACATCCCCCAAGAGGCCAAAACAGAAAAAATTATGTAAGTCCCAGGGCACTTGGCAATTCACACAGCCAACCTCCACACCTCTGCCAGCTCCCACCCTCTGTTGCTCTAATACCAGCTGGTACCAGGAAAAACCCTCTTTTTTGCTTTTTCTTCACTCCTAGTGAAAATTCACAAAGGAGCCTAAAGTTTCGATAGTGGAGAGAGTTAAGGAGGATATTATCCTCACTCAAACTCTTTTACAGATAAGCTTCCCTACATCTCGGGCAACACCCACAGGATCTAACCCAGTTAGACCCATTCAAGTAGTACAAGACCTGTTTAATGGGTCCCTATCAAATCAAAAAGCCTCTCTCCCTTCACTCAGAGACAACATGCAAGGCTGCCCTAATGCTCATCATATTTTAATGTCTTGCCTGACTTTCTCTGTGGTCGCTCTTGACTCACACCCCGACGGAGACACACCAACCACACAGAGGAGCCATGACTCAAAACAGCGGTCAATGAGACCCAACTCAACAGTGTGGCCACTTAGTTAATCATAAATCATCTTTATTCTCTCCTACTCCTTGAGACCAGAGTTTGCCCTTCCCAAAGCAAGTCCACATCCTCCCTTTGAGTAATGGGTTTGACCACCCCAACTCAAACACAAGCCTGCCCCATGCACAAACTTATCAGGGCTGCTTGGAATGAAGGAGGGAAGGAGCAGAGGGAAAGAACAATAGCGCCCTGACTGGTGGGGCAGCGTTATCGGCCTGCCATCGGAACAGGGCCGGCACCTGTTTTCCTTTCTGTTGAGCGTACAAGCTGGTTCCAGTGTACAGTGCCAGGTGGTGTCAAAGGCTGCTGCTGGGCCCCTCTGTTTATGAGGGCTGTTGACACAAGGTGGAGTCCATGGGATGTAGGCTGATTCCCGCCCTATTTTGCTGATAGCCGTAAATGAGGGAAGCACTATGGGTGGGCCCCTTTGCCCAGAGCTTGGGAGTTACATGTTTTTGGAGATGAGGTTTTGTGCATTATGGGAAGATCTGTGCCTTACCCTCCAGTGGAATGACATGCACGGTCAGTGGAGAGAGCACATTACAAAGAAAAGGTGTTTTAGTGAAACATCACATACAACTGGTACCAAAGAAGAAAGGAAGTAAGAACTTAAGAACTGCTACACAACTTGAGGCTTATGGCTTTCAGCCAAACCCCCAGCTCATCATGAGACCTACCAGACAAGGGAAGGGCCTGATACCCACCCTAGACTTTAGGTCGAAGGCAAGGATATGCCTTGGAATAACCCCCAGTTCCTGTAGTAATTCACATGACCCGTGGATTTGTGAGGGATTCCCCTGGAAGCTACTTGGATTTTTCTGCTTATAGTCTTTCTGGGAGAAACACATACTCCAGTTCAGTTAAACACGCCTCACAGATCGCCTCACCTGATTCAAGGCCCTTTGGCATATATTTCAGCAACTAACTTTATTCTTAACCTAAACTTCTTTTTCCTACCTCAGTTTCCCATTCTCTTATAGTTCAGCTGATCATATGTAAGCTACTTGAAATTCTTATTGGAAAGGGATGAACCACAAGTTAAGAATAAAATATTTCTAGGGGCTTCCTTGGTGACGCAGTGGTTAAGACTCCACACTCCCAATGCAGGGGGCCCGGGTTCAATCCCTGGTCAGGGAACTAGATCCCACATGCATGCTGCAACCAAGAGTTCACATGCCATAACTAAGGAGCCCATGTGCCTCAACTAAGGAGCCCGTGAGCTGCAACTAAGGAGCCTGCCTGCCGCAACTAAGACCCAGTGGAACCAAATGAATAAATAAATAAAATGAATATTAAAGAATAAAATATTTCTAGAAAGGAGTTTTTTGTGGGTGCCCTTCCAGGGTGAGATTTCAGACAATTCTAGGGGAAGTTTCTTCAAACTATTTGTAGATTTTATGATGGAGGAGTTTGGGAGTACAACCAGGTCTTAGGGACTCAGGGAAATTTGGAGGGCTGTAATTTTCCTTTAAGTACAAATACAAGTCATGAATCCAGGCCTTTTCTGAGTTTGCTTGGGCTTTGGTCTCAGGCTAAAATCCCAGCTCCTTCACTTATGTAAAGTTGAACGAGTGGCTGAATCCCTCTGAGTCTTAGTTGTTCCCCTGTGAATTTTTAGGTCACATCCACGGAGAGCCATGAACATTGGCGAGTTCATGTATGGAACTGCACCAGGCCCAGCACACAGAGGGTTAACAGATGTTCCTCTCCTTCTCACTTCTGATTTCAAGCTACTCTCTTCTTTAACCTGCACCAATGCATTTTCTTTGAAACCTATTAGGGAATCAGGCCAGAAAACAAACAGCATGTACATATGTTGCCACCCAATGGAAAGAACATTTCGTTCACTGGGTTTTTTAGTGTGGAGCTAATGCAGTGCTTAAGAGAATGGTTTATGGAGCAGTTGGTCTGAATTCAAATTCCAGCTCCATTTGCAAGCTCTGGGCCTTGGGCCAATTACTAATCTCTCTAGGCCTCAGTTTCTTCGTCTATAAACTGGGGGTAGTACTAGCAACAACATATATGTTTGTAGAATCAAATGAAATAATCCAAGTGAAGTGCTTTACTTCGTGCTTGGCATATAATAAGCACCCAAGTAATGTTGACTATGGGTGGTATTTATGACATTATAATTATTGTTACGGTTATTGTTGATTTTTTATAATAATCATCACCATTATCCAGACTGATATCAACAAGAAATTTATTCAAGTCCTTGAATCTTAAACGTACTGTCTTAATATTTATTAGTCCTAGTAGTAGTACTGATGAAGACTTTCCCCTCTCTACCTCCTGTGGGTCACTAGCTGTGATAAAACTATGTGTTATTATTTAATTAGGAGCTGGCCTGTGCTAGGTACCATCCAAGCATTACCACACTGGATCCACATAACAACCTACGAACTCAGGTACTTTTATTTTCACAACCCAGAAAAAAGGGTTAATGAGAGGAGACCACTTAATCTAGATCACACTATACGTGGCAAATGTGGGACGTCCTAAAACCCGGGCTTCTGTGGCCAAAAGGATTAGACCCATGATGATTTGTAAAATTTCCTTCCAGCTCCAACACCTATGATTCTAAACTGATCATAATTTCACTTTATTGCCATCTCCTGTATATGTGAATATATCATATTGGATTAAGTTTAATATATACTATTATGACTTTTATAAACGTTTTTGCTCTAGCAAGTTCTATGTAAGTAGGTTCATTTCTGTCTGTGTCTCTCCTCCCTTTGCTCCCAAAGCCTCCAAAGAACTCTTCCTCCAGTTCATGTACCTCCCCCTTCTCATTCCTTTCCTGCCTTCCCCACTTCTCCCTTCACCAAAAGCCCACACACCCTCCCCTTCTGCCTCTGCCATACCTACCCCCAGACCTGTCTCAGAATCTATCTGCCACCAAGGCTATTTCTCTGAACCTTATCAAGACCTAATTCCCACCAACACCGCTCTGAGTCCAAAGTCACCTGAAAAGGGCTGAAAAGAACTCCACAATGCTCTTATCCTCTCCACATAGATCCATACGCTGATTATTCCTTCCTTGAGGACAGGGATTCTTGAAGAGTTAACGTGCATGCAAATTATCTGGGAATCTTGTTAAATGCAGATTCTGTTAAGTGCAGATTCTGATTTGTGGCTCTGGGTGAGGCCTAAGATTCTGCATTTCTACAAACTTCCTGGAGATGCTGCAGGTCCCTGACCACACACCTTATCTCAGTTATGCCTCTCAACACCCCTTCAAGGAAGGCATATTGTCCACATCTTACAGATGAGAAATGGGCTAAGACAAGAGAAGGACCCAAGGTCCCAGAGCAAGTGAGTAGCAAAGGAGGGATCTGAAACTAGCCAGACCTTTCTGACTTCATACAATGAAAAAGAAAAAAGGAAAGAAAAGAAAAACAGATAAACATATGTGTGTATGTGTATATGTGTGTGTATGTGTGTGTGTGCGTGTGTGTGTATCAATGCGTATATGTGGAATGATATTGAAGATATTTAACTGTCCATCTCATTTCAGTAACATGAACACTCATAAACGGCAGGAGAAAACTTTCAGCCCTGCACGTTGTCAGCACTTAATAAACATTAAGTCTGTAGGTGTGAGTAGGAATGTTTGAGGACCTGTAACACGGGAGACCTGTTCCTTTCATTATGAGCAGACCCCGGGGAGGCCTTTCCAGAGTTTTTCCTTGGAGCACCACACATTACTTGTGTTACTGATTAAACTTACTGGCTCTAACACTTTTTTCCTCAAGCAACCCAGTCCCATAGAGAACCTCAGAGAGACAGACATTTCATCATGAATGTGAATTACCAGAGTAAGAGTATGAATAATGGGGATCATGAATGGTGAGTCACCGCTGTCTCACAAAGCAGGATGTTGTAGACTTAGCAAGAAAGGGACGCAGCCTTTGCAGCTCTAAGGAGGGGAAACCCCTGTAGCGACCATAAGCTAGTCCAATGCTGGATGCCTTCAGGGGCCCGATAATCTAGTTCAATATGTGTGTAGAGTGAAAGGGAGGAACAGGAAGATACAAATTAAACAGAAAACTCAAAAGATAAAGCAACGAATACACAAAAGATTACCAAGGGACAGCAGTCTAGAGGGTGCAAGAGCCCAAATCAGCAGGACTTCAGGAATATTGGGATTTGGAGGGAATGATGCTGCAGACAAAGGCCCAGGGAAGAGAGGAGTGAATGCAGTGTGTCCTCAGGGAGGAGAGGGCAGAGGTACCCCCACCCGGGAGACGGAGCAGAGAAACCTGGGTGGGGTCCCAGGTGGAGGGTTGATTACCTTGGGGTCTTTGCAAGCCAGGCCAAGAGCGTGGGTGTTGTACGGTAGGGGTTGGCTTAGGAAAAGCAGCAGGCAAGGTGATGAGTAGTAAACGGGGCATCTACAGTCAGGAAAAGTGGCTTTGGATCCTGGCTTCACCATTTAATACGTAAAAAATGGGAAGAATCACATCACACCTGTGTGAACCTTAGGTACTTTTCTTTTCTTTTCTTTTTTGTCTGCACTGCACATCTTGCAGGATCTCAGTTCCCAGTGAAAGCCCGGAGTCCTAACCACTAGGCCACCAGGGAACTCCCGAGCCTTACATACTTTTATAACTTGGGCATAATTGTTTCTCATAGTATTCTTTCTGCTGGTCTTGGTTAAAAATAATGATGAATAAAAGAATTAGATGTGGGGCTTCCCTGGTGGCGCAGTGGTTGAGAACCCGCCTGCCGATGCAGGGAACACGGGTTCGATCCCTGGTCCGGGAAAATCCCACATGCCGCGGAGCAACTAAGCCCGTGCGCCACAACTACTGAGCCTGTGCTCTAGAGCCTGTGAGCCACAACTACTGAGCCCACATGCTGCAACTATTGAAGCCCACGCGCCTAGAGCCTGTGCTCTGCAGCAAGAGAAGCCACCACAATGAGAAGCCTGCGGACTGCAATGAAGTGTAGCCCCCGCTCGCCTCAACTAGAGAAAGCCTGCGCGCAGCAACGAAGACCCAACACAGCCAAAATAAATAAATTAAATAAATTAAAAAAAAAAAAAAAAGAATTAGGTGAAGGGGATGTTAGTGGCACGGAGGAGGGTAGGTGACAGGCAACTGGCCCCCTGCCTCCTCTGACCCACAGGTCATTTTCAGTGTGGCGACTCACAGCCCCATCCCAGAGCTGGGCCAGGGGACCCTAGGTCAGCTGTCCTAGGTCCAGTGTATCCCCAAGGGTAGGGGTGAGGGAGGGGCGACAAGCTCTCCAGTGACACGTTTGTCCCAGGGCCTTCCTGGGCCCTGCCTGGCATCAGAGAGGAAGGAACCAAGCCCAAACAGGTCTAAAGAGGCGGAGACACGGGACCTCTCCCCAGGCCCCTGCCACCGCTTCTTGCCCAGGGCCTTCCAGAGGGGCCAGAGAGGAGTAAGGACAGGCAGAGAAACTGGCCACTGCAGGCACAACACGTCTTTTCTTTGTGGGACACAAGCCAGGGATTCAAGAGAAGGATATTCAGCTTGTCTTCTTGCTAATGGATTAGACGGACAAATAGCACAAGGGCTCTCAGAACAATGGGTTTAAGAAAGGGCTGGGCCAGAGAAGACTTGAGCCTGAGGTTCCTGCCCCTAAAGCACGAGAACCAAAGGCCAGCTGGATGAAAGTTCTGTGGCCAGGCTGGGAGTGACCGGCTCCTTCTGGGTAGATTTCAAAGGCTGCTCTGGCCTGCAGGCTCAGAGCCCCGTGAGCCTTCAATGATACATTATTCAGTACAAGGCAGATTCTATTTAGAAAACAAACATGTCCTGCATATTCATCCAAGTGGTTTGCATAATTACACTACTTACCATTACAACAACCCTGTCATTTAGATATTTTTAATCCTCATTTTAAAAATGATGACATTAGGGCTCAGGGAATTTGCTCCAAATTCCAGGATTCGTTCTCCAGTCTCTCCCAAGCCCAGCCCACCATTTTGTCCAAGACACCAAAATCAAAGCTTTCTTGCTTCCGGCTTTTTTCATAGCCACACGCAACGTTTGGGAGCTTGTACTAAATGTTCCCTCCTGCTGTGTTTGCCCGTCAGGGCACACCTACCATTACCTCTTTAGGCTGTCCCCTGAGCTATTCCCAAGAACTATTACTACCTTTACCACAACTACTAAGAAACATGGCTTTCATTTACTGAGCATCTACTGTGTGCTCAGCCCATGAGTTTACATATATGATCTTATTTACTTCTATAATTATCCTAATTTTATAGCTTAGGATACTGAAACACAGAAAGATAAATCCATTTGCCCAACGTCACAGGGGTAGTAGTTGAAAATCCCACCTTTTCAGTGGTGAAAGTGGGATTTGAATCCCGTGAACTTCAAATCCAGGGTACGCAGTGTTAAGCACTGGACTTGATGCACATGCATACACACCCCAACCTGTTCTCCCTATTTCCTTAATAATTTTTAAAATGCTCACTAGTAACAGGAGAATGACATTTTGGAAACGATCAAAACAGGGAAGAATCACATGATAAATAAACTTTTCCCAGGGCCTTTCTAGGGGAAACAGCGTCACCATCTACCCAGTTGCTGCAGCCAGATATCTGAGTCCTCTTGATTCAGTATATTTTCATATATCAGCACATATTCTGATAACTGTGAAGCAGAGTCTTATTTAAATGAACCCACAATTATTCTGTGCAACAGAATTTGAATCCACTAAGATGGTGATTATTCTTCCTGAGCTGTAGACATTAGCCTCTATTCAGTCTTCACCCATGAAATTCGTTGAACACATCATGCGAAATCTAATTGTCCGTTGACAAGGGCCATCCCTCCTCTGAACAAGTGAGCTACCCAACCTAAAATAAATAGAAACTTTTATGACTAGCCACATTGTTTTCACTTCTAAACAAACCTCCAGGAAAGAACACCCATTACCAACATATTTGCCCATTGTAAATGGCCATCATTAAAACCAACAAAGTTTAAACCTTTCGAGCGTTTGGAGTTTAGAATTTGGGGAGTTGAGGTGGAGGTTGGAGGAGGTAGCATCCCTTAAAACAGTATGGAAGGAACCTCCATCTAATCTAAGGAAATTTTCCTAACCTTTAAGGATCCATGTATGCCTTAGTGAGAACAGTAGAATGCAAAAAAATTATTATTTTAAATTTATCAGTATGACATTTTCACACGGGGAAAAGAAATGGAAAGTCTGGCTCACCCATCACAGCTCACATCCCCAGCTTGGCCAATGGGAGGTGCATTCCGAGTGTCCATGTGATCTCCATGGCACGGATGGAGGCCAGCAGTGTCCACTCAACAGCAGTGCTCAGAGTCACAGACCCTCTTAAGTCCCCAAGACTCACTCTCCACATCCTTTACAAACTGCACAGATTGATAAAAAGACACTGTCTGACTCCCTTGTACACTATTGCCATGTTTACTTTTATCCATATTGTAAATACCCCCTTGACTTAGCTGAGACCTTTCATTTTTAAGTGTTTGGAGCCAGGCAGCCTTCCGGTGTCAAAGACCTGAAGTGCTAGAAGAAGCTCCCAGCTTCCACTGAAACAAGCGTGGTCATGGTCTGAGTTTGAAAAGCTCTTTGGCTCACAGCTTAAGAAGCCCTCAGAGCCTAGGAGCATGGTGTTGCCAAATGGAATCAGAACAGTGGTTGTTCTGTGCTCCGTGACACCACTGTTTGCTCTGTGGTTCGCTGTGCCCATGAAATGATCCCGGCCACCCAGAGGAACAAAAGTGGCCGAACTTCAGGTGTGCGCAAAACCGAGCTGCTCAGGAAGTACACAAAGCCTTTTTCCCTGAAAGCAATGTTTTCAAGTATTCATCAAAATACCAGTAGGAATTTTTTAGACTTTACAAAGCTATTTTCACCTTACAGAGACGTTCATGCTAACGGTGAAAGAACATTGCATTCTGTAAAGTGCTGCTCTACTA
Source organism: Monodon monoceros (assembly GCF_005190385.1). Lineage (NCBI taxonomy): Eukaryota > Metazoa > Chordata > Mammalia > Artiodactyla > Monodontidae > Monodon > Monodon monoceros. Next base: position 49,486,774 of record NW_021703765.1, read on the forward strand.
AATCTGTTACAAAAGAGTTGGCTGTAACTTTATTTTAAGGAAGTGTAAGGGGCAATCCAAAAACCAATAGCCAGGACTTCCCTGGTGGCGCACAGGTTAAGAATCTGCCTGCCAATGCAAGGACATGGGTTCGAGCCCTGGTCTGGGAAGATCCCACATGTGGCGGAGCAACTAAGCCCATGCACCACAACTACTGAGTCTGCGCTCTAGAGCCCGCAAGCCACAACTACTGAAGCGCGCGAGCCTAGACCCCATGCTCCGCAACAAGAGAAGCCATCGCAATGAGAAGCCCACGCACCGCAACGAAGAGTAGCACCGCTCGCCGAAACTAAGGAAAACCCGGGCACAGCAACAAAGACCAAATGCAGCCAACAATAGATAAATAAAACCTTCATTAAAAAAAATGAAAACCAAGAGCCATCTTAAAAAGGAGGTGACAAGCACTCTAACCACAAATAATCAAAAGATCAGTAGGTTTTATAGTTATTAACATTTCTATTCTTTCCTTAATGCTTGTTTATTTAGCTGAAGGCCTAAATGTCATGTTCGTTAGCACATCCAAAGAGAGTCATTTGTTTTCTAACTTGCGGTGATGAATTCTACCTTTTCATTCTTTGTGAGGGGAGATATTTTGAGGAGGGTGCAGTGGAAGGAGGAAGGGTTTTGAAAACAGGATGTTGATTCACGTTCATATTTGACCATTTCGCTCTCTGTCGTCTGGGCCAGTTAATTTCAACCCTCTGAGCCACTGTCTCTTTTTCTACAAATTGATGTCACAGGTTTATAATGGTAGTAAAATAAAACAACGTATGCTGGGGACTGCCATGCAATAGGAGCCCCCCAATTTTTCTAATCCTTTCCTGTGGTAAACATCCCTAACAAGTAGCTACACCTTGTTTGAGTCTCCCCAAGTCCTACGTGCGTCTGAAAAGAGAAGCTGGTTCCCGTGAGGTCTGATCACTCAGGGTGGCGCTGGCCAGGCCCCGCATTGCAGAGATGCTTTCTACTATTCCCAAATTCTTCTCATTGTTTAAGGTTCTCTGTCCTTTACCCCAGGTCAAAGGAAAGGGTAGGATCTTTACAATAAAAAAACAGATATTTTGATTGGCCGGCCAGTCGAATACTCCCAAATTGCCCCTCTGTGTGCTGAGAAATGACGTAAGCACACCTCCTAAGGAATTCCTTAGCCAGCATTCTCACCTTCCCTTGCTGAAACCTGGGTTGGTCGTTACAACTACTTTTATGGGATTGTAAAAAATCAGATCTGAAAACAAATAAACAAACATCTATGTGTTTGTGCTGCCCTCGAATTGTTATGGTTAAAAAGAGACAACTGGGGCTTCCCCGGTGGTGCAGTGGTTGAGAATCTGCCTGCCAATGCAGGGGACACAGGTTTGAGCCCAATGCAGCCAAAAATAAATAAATAAATAAATAAAATTTATTTTTTAAAAAAAGAGACAATTGGTTTTTTGTTTTTTTTTTAAGATGTTGGGGGTAGGAGTTTATTTATTTATTTTTGCTGTGTTGGGTCTTCGTTTCTGTGCGAGGGCTTTCTCTAGTTGTGGCAAGTGGGGGCCACTCTTCATTGCGGTGCGCGGGCCTCTCACTATCGCGGCCTCTCTTGCTGCGGAGCACAGGCTCCAGACGCGCAGGCTCAGTAGCTGTGGCTCACGGCCCTAGTTGATCCGCGGCATGTGGGATCCTCCCAGACCAGGGCTCGAATCTGTGTCCCCTGCATTAGCAGGCAGATTCTCAACCACTGCACCACCAGGGAAGCCCCGACAATTGGTTTTAAGTTACATATTCCTTGTATCCTATGCAGCCCTCTAGGGCTAGCTTTCATATTTTGTAGACTTAGAGGTCCGACCTATTGACCCAGGTCCTGATGTGCCCACGTCAAGCCGGAAGGGCCACCCTTCCCACTGGCTTTGCAATCAGGAGGCTGACAACCACCAAGCCAGCCACCCGTCAAAGTCCCTGCTGGTGACTCTCTCCCCCAGCAAGCTGACTCCCTTCCCCCACTTTCCCAAACATCTTGGACATCTCAAACAATCCCAATTACACTCAGGTTGTTTAAACAAACAGCAGCACAATTCCCCAGCCCAGAGCCCCAGCTGAGGGATTCCCTTGGGCCCACTCTCACCACCTCCTCTCCCCGCCCCCCCAACCCTAAGCCACTTTCAGGCAAGACAATGGCTCCACGTTTACAGTGGGTAGTTTTGTGCATCTAAATGTTTGCAGACACTTGGTAAAGAGTCCCAGGCCAAGTTTCCAAAGGATAATACCTCCATGTTGCGTTTGTTTAAGCAGCCGATGACCCCAGCTAAAAGAGGGTTGCCACCCCTCTTGAAAAGAGGCTAGAGGCGATGCTGTGGGAGGTTTGGGGCCAATTCCACTGGAACAGGGAATACCTGAGTCCCTCTCTCCACTCCCGCTCTCCCTTCCAAGACTGGACGTATGCTACAGAGAGTGTGAAATCAGGGAGTTGGTGGGATTTTAAAAGCATTTCCTAAATAAGACAACTGGGACAGGAACAGGTGCAATTTTTAATTCTGCTGCTGGGCTGAACCTAGGAGATCCACAGGTCCCTATGGAAGGACTGACTATACCTCCCCACTGGGCAGCCCACATCTCGTGAAATCCCAGTCAATGCCCAATGCCTTACGTTTCCTGTTGACAGGTTGAAAAGAAAAAGAACATATCATTCTAACCTCCAAGTCTCTCCAGGCCATTTCTACAAGGGCTGCCACCAAACCCGCAAGGACCAGCTGACAGCTTGATGGGTACCATCTGTTATTCATTTAGTCACACAAGAATTTCTAGATTATCTATTTAGACCCAATTCAGAATAGTACACGGATAGGCAACAAAGGTGAAGTCTAGACTCTCACATGTGATAGAAAGTGTTAGGTGTCTTAAGAGAGGAGCAAACATGGACATTGGGAGCTTAGAGAAGAGATGACTTCCGGCTGAGTGGAGGTAAACGGATCAGAAAAATCTTCTTCAGGGAGGAGCCCTTGGGGTCAGTCCTTGAAGGCTGCAGTCTGCTAATAGGGACAGTTTTATTTTTGCCTTTTTAATCTGTATGCTTTTTTTTTTTTTTTTTTTTGCGGTACTCGGGCCTCTCACTGTTGTGGCCTCTCCCGTTGCGGAGCACAGGCTCCGGACGCGCAGGCTCAGCGGCCATGGTTCACGGACCCAGCCGCTCCGCGGCATGTGGGATCTTCCCAGACCGGGGCACGAACCCGTATCCCCTGCATAGGCAGGCGGACTCTCAACCACTGCGCCACCAGGGAAGTCCAATCTGTATGCCTTCTATTTCCTTCTCTTGCCTTATGCATTGGGTAGACCTTCCAGCACTATGTTGAATGAGACTTGTCACAGCAGACATCCTTACCTTGTTCCTGATCTTGGGGAGAAGATATTCACGCTTTCACTCAAATATGATGCCAGCTGGAGGTATTTACAGGTGTTCTTTAACAAGTTGAGGAGGTTCTCCTCTATTGCTGGTTTTCTGAAAGATTTTTATCAAGAATGAATGTAGAACTTAGTCACATATGTTCACTGATATAATTGATTGATACCATCATGTGATTTTTCTTCTCTAGTCTATTAACATGGTGGATTCCACTGACTGATTTTTCAAATATCGAGCCAGTCTTTTTCTTTTTTTTTTTTTTGACTGCGGTGGGTCTTTGTTGCTGCCCTCAGGCTTTCTGTAGTTACGGTGAGCGGGGGCTACTCCTCATTGCGGTGCGAGGGCTTCTCACTCCGGTGGCTTCTCTTGTTGCGGAGCACAGACTCTAGGCGCGCGGGCTTCAGTAGTTGTGGCACGTGGGCTCAGTAATTGTGGCTTGCTGGCTCTAAAGCTCAGGCTCAGTAGCTGTGGCGCACGGGCTTAGTTGCTCCATGGCACGTAGGATCTTCCCGGACCAGGGCTCGAACCCGTGTCTACTGCATTAGCAGGCGGATTCTTAAGCACTGCACCACCAGGGAAGCCCCTCGAACCAGTCTTGCATCACCGGAGTATCACTGGATCATTGTGTATAATTATTTCCATATATTGCTGAAATCTATTTGCTAATATTTTATTAACAATTTTTGAATTTGTATTCATAAAAAATATTGGTCTGTAGTTTTTTGTTTTCTATTGTCCTTGTCTGATTTTGGTAACATGGCAACATTAGCCTCATAAAATGAATTGGGAAGTGTTCCCACTTCTATTTCTGGAAAAAAAATTGTGTAGAATTGGCGTTAATTCTTGTTTAAAACTTTGGCAGAATTCTCTAGTGACACCATCTTTGCCTAAAGATTTTTGTTATTGATGGAGAATTAATTATGAATTAAATTTCTTTAATAATTATAGGGCTATTTGAATTATCTATTCTATATTGGATGAGTTGTGGTAGTTTGTATTTTTTGAGGAATTGGTCATTTCATCTAAGTTGTCACAGATCTAAATTTATGGGTGTAGAGTTGTTTATAGTATTCCCTTATTGCTTTTTTTAAAAAAAATATTTATTTATTTATATGGCTATGCCAGGTCTTAATTGCGGCATGTAGGATCTAGTTCCCTGACTAGGAATCGAACCGGGGACCCCCCTGCATTGGGAGCATGGAGTCTTAACGACTGGACCACCCGGGAAGTCCCCTTATTGTCCTTTTGATAGGTTCTTTTTCTTCCAACCTGCCAACAAGATGTAGTGAGAGCTCCTGTTTTATTCCTGATATTGATCATTTGTGTCTTATCTCTTTTTTGTCTCTCTTATTAGAGGTTTGCCAATTTTATTGATTTTTTTTAAAGAATCAGCTCTTTGTTTCATTGACTTTCTCTATTGTTTTCTATTTTCAATTTCATTATTTTCTGCTCATTTCCTTCCTCCTTTTTTTTTTTAAACATTTTATTTATTTATTTATTTTATTATTTATTTTTGGCTGTGTTGGGTCCTTGTTGCTGTGTGCGGGCTTTCCCCAGTTGTGACGAGCAGGGGCTACTCTTCGTTGTGGTGCATGGGCTCCTCATTGTGGTGGCTTCTCTTGTTGCGGAGCACAGACTCTAGGCGTGCGGGCTTCAGTAGTTGTGGCACACAGGCTCAGTAGTTGTGGCTCACAGGCGGGCTCTAGATCGCAGGCTCAGTTGTTGTGGCGCACGGGCTTAGTTGCTCCACGGCATGTGGGATCCTCCCGGACCAGGGCTCGAACCCGTGTCCCCTGCATTGGCAAGCGGATTCTTAACCACTGAGCCACCAGGGAAGTCCCTCCTTCCTCCTTTTTGTTGTGAGTTTATTTTCCTTTTCTAGTTCCTTGAGGTGGGAGCTTAGATTATTAATTTGAGACTTTTCCTCTTTTCTTTCTTTCTTTCTTTCTTTCTTTCTTTCTTTCTTGGCTGTGCTGCATGGCTTGCAGGATCTTAGTTCCCTGACCAGAGATTGAACCCATGGCCCCTGCAGCGGAAGTGTGGAGTCCTGACCACTGGACCACCAGGGAGGTCCCTCCTCTTTTCTAATGGAAACATCTAATGCTATAAATTTCCCTCTCAGCACTTCTTTAGCTGTACCCCTCAAATCTAAATATATTGTATTTTCATTTAGTTCAATATATTTGTTTTGTTTTGTTTTTGAGACTTCCAAAAAAGGACTTTTATCTTTGTGTTTAGTTTCCAAATGGTTGGAGAGTCTCCTGTTACCTTTTTGGTGTTGATTCCTAGTTTGATTCCATTGTGGTCATAGATACTCCATAGGATTTCAGTTCTTTTAATCGTATCAGATTGGCCGAAAAGTTCTTTCGGATTTTTCCATAAGCTGTTACAGAAAACCTGAACAAACTTTTTGGCCAACCCAATGTCTTTATATGTGTCTCTATGTGTATCTTTAAATGCATCTTTAATGTATTATATATTTTGTAAATTGAGCTTACTTAAATGCTGTCTACCAATATCCCCAAGAGCTTATTTGTGAGTACTTCCAGGATTCTGTATATCTGAAAATACCATCCCTTTAGACTTTCTATTAGATAAGGCTTTTTTCCAGAGAATGAAACTGAATCTTGGATTAAAGTCTTTTTCATCTGCAATCTTGAAACAAAAAAGTGCCGTCAGCTCTCAATGTCCATCATTTGATGTCACATCTTCCTCCTATGCCAGACTGTCCTGCAAATGAGAAAGAATTGGAAGGTGACCAAACAGAGGGATCTATGGGAAGGTGAAGGTCTTTACTTTGCTAAATATCAACTAAGGAGGTCGTAATACACACCCCCACTTTCACCTCTCTATCAATCTTAAAGAGCCATGAAGGAAATAAGAAAGTGTAGGATCATTCTTTTAAAAAGCCCCCAGTTGGTAAGGAATGTAAAACTGAGGAAATATTTTCCAGGAAAATTGGTAAGATCAAAAAGAGGAATAGATAGGAACAGGAAGGTTTTTCCATTCCTTCAACTGACTTTTCTAGTTTTGACTGCTACAATTTCATAACAGTAAACTATTAACTTACTCTGGGCTCTGAAAATCCCTTGATTGGTCCTGCTGCTCAGGTGAGTGGGGCCCTGAATATCCTGTAATCCGTATTTCCAAAAGAACTTGTTCATTAACTCCAGTAAAAAAAACAGAAGGCTGCGTCCATTCCTTTTACTGGATTACTCAGAGAGGGATGGGCACTGATTCACTTCCAAAGGCTCTGATGAGCAGGCCAGGGATGTTTTCCCAATAGAGACCAATCCCACTACCCTGAACCCCTCCTGCTTTTCCCCTCCCAGGATAAACACAAAGCAGAGACCAAGCTCCCAGCAGGATGACCTATAAGTGACCCTTGGACTGACCTAACACTCTGGTCACTCTCACCGACAGGTTTGTTTATCTTGGAACCTTGGAGCCTCTGCACCCAAAAGCTTCGTCTCTAGGCTCCAAGTCTTCCCAAGCGAGCTGTCAGTCACAGCTTAAGTGCGTGTGGGACAGTTGCATGATAGCCTGAGTTTATTTACCAAAACCTGATGTTTATATGCTGTTCAGCAATGGGGAGGGCCACAGGCTGCTGAATTTAGTAATTGGGGAGACAACTAAACATCTCCATCAGGCATTAGCCCTCCCACTACAGAATTATCAGCAGACCCTGATAGCTCGTCTCTCCCTGGGAGATTAAAGATTCCCAGGTGATCTGAATTTGGTGTCTCCAAAGAGGGGTCTGTGGTCAGGCCTTTCCCCTAGACCTTTTTTCTTTTTTTGTTTTTAATTTTTTGGCCGTGACATGCAGCATGCGGGATCTTAGTCCCTCCACAAGTGGTCAAACCCGAGCCCCCTGAAGTGGAAGCGTGGAGTCTTACCAATGGACTGCCAGGGAAGCCCCCCATAGAGCTTATTTTAATGAGCCACATCTCAGGCAAGAGGGAAGCTAAGCATCATGTTGTGGCTTGTCTGCTAGGACTAGATTTACACTTGATACTGATATCTTGATATTTACCAAAAGAAGACATAAATGTTGTCCCTAGTTTGGGCACTAGGGATGATCAATAAATCCAAAAACAAGGATGAGTGTTAAAATTTTACTAAATTTTTTTTAATAGATTTTATTTTCCCAGATACAATAATCACTTAAGGAGTCACCACCTGACACGTAGAATTCTGTACTCCTGTTCACATTTCAATGGCAATCCCAAGGGGATCAAGCCTATTCAGAGGATTGAATTCATTCTTACTCAGGCCCAGTCTTACAGTTTCTTTTCCAATGGTTAAATACGGCAAACATGGGCTTTTAGATAAATGAGGCCTAATCAAGAAAGATGACAAGGTTGATCACAGAAATGGGCTTTTTTCTCCCTCCTAGTAGGTTTCAAATAGATCTGAATCTCCAAGGAATGCTTTTATTTGGTAGAGCAGATGAGGAGAGCCAGAACTGTCCCTTCCAAGGGCGGTGCAGAAAGAGGGCTCTCATCCCCTTTTATCCCATTAAAGTCCTGCTGCTCAGGGACTGAGAAGCCCCCTCTATTATCAGCCTTGGCTTAAATAAACCTTCTGCCCCTGCACCCAGCCACCTCCCTCGGTGCTGCAGGCCCCATCCATCACTGTCACCTTTGCAGAGTGGCTGCCATGACAGTTCATGATCATTAACCAGCTCTGGTGTGCTTTGTGTTAAAGTTAAGACACATCAAACACAGAAACTCTGCAGTTCCTTAAAGTTACAGGAGACGTGGATGGGCTGGGATCCGATGGCAGCCAAACCTGACACCTGGCTTTGACAAAAGGTGAAAATGAGCCCTGGGTCAGGATGCCTCAATATCCATTCCCACTCCTCAACTCCACTCTCAGGGGCAGAAACCGGATGGAAAAGACACAGCGTGAGAATTGGGCTACAGAAAAAAGAGAACGTGAGCAAAGGACACAGCAACACTGCTTCTTAAATCGCCCCTCCCTCCCGTGCTGGTGCCCCGCCCTCCCGTGCTGGTGCCCCGCCCCCAACTCCCCGGGCAGAAAGGTTGACTTCCAGAGAGAACGCTCAGTAAAATACCTCCCGCTCTCCTTGGCGCTCTCGTCTTCTGAACCATTTCACAAACCTTCTTATTTATGGCCTCAAATCCCTGAACCAAATGGAAACTGAAAAGTGTCTCTTTCCATTTCACAAAGGTTTATAATATGTAAGTAGCAGAGTCCACGAAAGGTACTTGTGTAATTGGGCGATCCTGCTTACATGTCATGATTTCCCTCTGGGCCCACTGTTTAACGAAGATGTTTGCTTTTCTTATCGTGACTTTTCTGCAACCAGGCCCAGCTTGAGGGAAATGACCTTGAGAGGAAGTCTGAGAAGGAAGGGGGAGCTGGCTCTGCCAGCTAATATATAAAAATTAAATGACAAAAAGAAAGAGAAACAAACAAGCAGCGCATCACCATCCTGCCATCAAAGCAAAGGAGTATGCATGCAACTCCTTCATTCAAATGACATTTATTCATTCAAATGACGTTTATTCAGTCCCTCCCAAGTGCCCCAGGGCTATAAAGAACAAAAAGTGGGTCATAATTCTTAAGGAGCTTAGAGTCTGTGAAGATAAACAAATAAAGTATCTACAAGAGAGATAGGCACTGGGGGAGCAGGGAGTGGAGGAGGGATCAGGACAGGATGTCTCGAGAAGACCTTCCAGGGGATGTGGCCAGTTGGCTGGGTCTTAAGGTATAAGCAAGGGTTCAGCAGAGAAGTGGGAGGTGAAGACACGCAAAGGTACAACATTAATGATAGCTAGCATTTATTAAGCGTGTACTAAAATCCAGACTCTTGAGCACTTGTAAGGATGCTGGTCTGAACTGAGATTGTTAAAGCCCAGAGGATTTCAACAACTTAGTTTAAAGAAAAGAATGTAGGGGGGCTTCCCTGGTGGCACAGTGGTTAAGAATCTGCCTGCCAATGCAGGGGACACGGGTTCGAGCCCTGGTCCGGGGAAGATCCCACATGCCGCGGAGCAACTAAGCCCGTGCGCCACAACTACTGAGCCTGTGCTCTAGAGCCCGCGAGCCACAACTACTGAGTCAGTGTGCCACAACTACTGAAGCCCGCACGTCTAGAACCCGTGCTCTGCACGCAAGAGAAGTCCTCTGCAATGAGAAGACCGCGCACTGCAAAGAAGAGTAGCCCCTGCTCACCGTAAACTAGATAAAGCCCGTGCACAGCAAAGAAGACCCAATGTAGCCAAAAATAAATAAATAAAACAAATTTATTTTTTTAAAAAAAAGAATGTAGGGTATCTCAGTAATCACTTTTATATTGATTACGTGTTGAAATGATCCCATGCTGGACACAGTGGGTTAAAGAAGATCTATTAATTAATAGAATAAATCTAATGAATTAGATACTAATAAATTATTAATAAATTAATAAAGAAGATCTATTGACTAATTTCACCTGTTCCTTTTTTTTTTAACAACACACAAATGCTTTTTACTACATAAACAGAAAATACTTTAAAAATCCTAACTCTCCTAATGGGTCACTTTTTATCACTTTCTTTTCTTTTTTTTTTTTTTTGTATTGAAGTATAGTTGATTTACAATGGTCCACTTGTTTTTTAAAGTGACTACAAAAAAATTTGAAATTACCTATGTGTCTCACATTTGTAGCTCCCCTTATATTTCCATTGTACACAGACTCTCTTTAATCCTCCCAGCAACCATGCGAGTTTTGTATCTTCATTTTTCAGATGAGAAAGTGAAGACCTAGTAAAGTGAAATCCTGTGCCTACAGCCCACAGCTGGTTAAGTAACAGGAAAGAGGAAGTTTTCAAGGGTTCAGTGCATGTTGGCAGTTTCCAACTGGACAATGTAGAGCTAGAAAGGTAGGGAAGGAAGCAAGAAAAACAGAGCAAAGCAACTTGATATATTTATGTGTGCTTGTTGTTTAAAAATTCAAACACTATAAAGGAATAGAGGCATGTAAGGATTCCTCCAACCCAACCCACTCGCTGCCACCATTTGCTTGGTTTCCCTAAGAGGTACTCAAGCATGTATATATATGATTTAATATATAATATATGATACATATTATATGTGTGTTTTATACACATAAAAGTATATATATTTTATATAAGTGTATATGTAAAATCCCCCATCCTGTACCAATGGCCTGGCTCATTTTTTAGCTGTTTCATACATGAGACCAATAAGATTTTGCTGAAAAATGGGTTCTTCTGCTTTACAAACACTCTTAAAACTACTTATTATAGAACCTCTGAGGCTCCTTTGAGCTCAAAAATCCTTTGACTTTGGAGTAGTATAATTTTATTGTTCGGTTCTGCTCTTCCACCGTATTATTGGTTATCGGTTTGATTTCTTTAATCTGAAATTCTTGGCCAAAACAAGGTCCTTCATTACAACATTGCTCCTGTGGGAAACGTGATTTTACTTTCCAACAGGTCACTTTAAGATAGAGAGCAGGGCTTCCCTGGTGGCGCAGTGGTTGAGAGTCCGCCTGCCGATGCAGGGGACGTGGGTTCGTGCCCCGGTCTGAGAAGATCCCACATGCCGCGGAGCGGCTGGGCCCGTGAGCCATGGCCACTGAGCTTGCGCGTCCGGATCCTGTTGCTCCGCAACGGGAGAGGCCACAACAGTGAGAGGCCCGCGTACCGCAAAAAAAAAAAAAAAAAAAAAAAAGATAGAGAGCAGCTCCCTTGAACATAAAATGTTCAGTTGTACTGTGTTTTTGCCTTATATACCTATGAATACAATGGAAATTGAAAGAAAATTATTTCTATTTGTCCAAAAAGACAAATTAAGCTTCCTGCTGCTTAACTGAATGATGGCTTTTGCTTTACCCCATGTATTAATGTTTCAAATCCCAGCTTCAGCTTTTGAATAGTTCAGTGGCCTTAGGTACATTATTTAACTTCCTCCTTGGTTGAGAAGTTAAATAGAACGTAGGGATAATAATATCTACCTCAAGGGATAAGGAGGAATAAATGAAATAATATGTGTAAAGGTGCTTAGTTTAGCTCCCTGAATATAATAAACACTAAATAAGTGTAATTTACTTTAATTTTTTTTTTTTTTTTTTTTTTGCGGTACACGGGCCTCTCACTGTTGTGGCCTCTCCCGTTGCGGAGCACAGGCTCCGGACGCACAGGCTCAGCGGCCATGGCTCACAGGCCCAGCCGCTCCGCGGCATGTGGATCCTCCCGGACCGGGGCACGAACCCGTGTCCCCTGCATCGCCAGGCGGACTCTCAACCACTGCGCCACCAGGGAAGCCCTACTTTAATTATTACTACTAGACTTATCTTTATTGACCTTTACTATGTGCATACCATGTAAAATGGGTGAATTTTATTGCCTATCTCATAGGACTACTTTGTGGATTGAATGAAATAATACATATTAAACACTTCTAGTACCAGGGCCATGTAAGCACTCAATATCTTTTTTTTTTTTTTTTTTGACTGTACCACAAAGCTTGCCCACAAATCCCTTAGTTCCCCAACCAGGGATTGAACCCACGCCCTCGGCAGTGAAAGCACAGAGTCCTAACCACCAGACCACCAGGGAATTCCCTCAATATCATATTATATCCTTGTAGCTTGTATCATGTAAGCTATAACCTTTAAACTATAATGGCATGATATTATAGTTGTATACTTATAGTATTAAATGTAAAAACTAATCATATTATCAAGCTTACTTTCTTAATGTTATTCTAAATTATTGCTAATCATGCTGGGCTTTTATGCTCAAAAAGGTGATATTTAATACCAAAGAACACACACTGCTTTTTCATGCCACTCAAAGTCCTCGAGCATAGCACTTCCTTAATTAAAACCCTCATCATACCCAAGGCCAGATCAGTTCTAGATATTGTTTAACAAGCTAGAGAGACTAAGGGTGTGAGTCACCTCTGGACATAATTCAAATCTCCTTCAACAAGCCCTCCCGCCACACCTCCAACACACAGGCCTCTAGGCTTAGAAAAGTGATTCTCAAACCCTGGTTCTGGTGTGTCATTGACCTCTAAGGCAGCCGGCCTGTGGCTCCTGGTGTGACAGGGCAGAAACTACCGTCATTCAGGAGGTAAGCCGTAGGCCACACCGGGTCCAAGCTGGCCCAAGGAGCCACCGCACAGCTCGGTGGCCTGTGTACCAACCTTGTCAGGGGTTATGTGGTGCCAATGGCTCACACAACTGCATCCTGACTTTGGGCATTATTAGATTTTTATTTACCAGCAGGAAAACCAAGTGCCGTAATTTGTATTACTCTATTTTGAAAGGACAAAACAAGAGCGAAGAATCAACTGCCCCAGGTCGGAGCCCCCGGAGCTAGTGGGGCAATATGTCGGCACCAGCCCTGCTTTCAAGCCCACAGAGGCTGGTGCCAGGAGACTGGGTCCTGGAGGATTTAGGGCCTAACCAAGGTCCAGGCAAGTCAGTCAGGTGGGGTCACTGGCCAGCACTGAGGATATTTGCTCCCAGAATCTTAATAAAGCTTTCCCCAAGTGGGGCTTCCCTGGTGGCACAGTGGTTAAGAATCCAACTGCCAATGCAGGGGACGTGGGTTCAATCCTTGCTCCGGGAAGATCCCACATGCTGTGGAGCAACTAAGCCCGTGCGCCACAACTACAGAGCCTGTGCTCTAGAGCCCGCGAGCCACAACTACTGAAGCCCGGGTGCCTAGAGCCTGTGCTCCGCAACAAGAGAAGCCACTGCAGTGAGAAGCCCACGCACCGCAACGAAGAGTTGCCCCCGCTCAACGCGACTAAAGAAAGCTCACGTGCAGCAACAAAGACCCAACGCAGCCGAAAAATAAATAAATAAATACATTTATAATAAAGAAATATATTTTAAATATAAATAAATAAACTTTACCCTCAGAAAGGCAAAGCTCTGTGTGGGTGTGAAAAATGGACCTCGATGAAACTGGTAAAGTTGGGACAAGAGGAGAGAGTCTTTTCTTTTCTGTCATCAAACTGCAAACAAGACTGAACAAATGAATGTGACCTTCGGGGGAGGAGGGGAGGAGGGACACATTGCTTAAAACCAAACCTGGGAAGTCTGAATCCAAAAGCAGAGATGTTTCTGAATGAGTGACGAAGCTTTTACTGACATTGTGACATTCTATTCCGGCCTCTCCCTCAGTGCCATTATTTACGGAGTTGTGCTTGTAAGTGCGAACTTATGTATGTTTGCATCTTTCATCCCAAAGGCATTTTCACAAATCCTAAGAGCATCCCTTGAGGCCAGGGAAGAGAAGTGCTCACACAGGTTCCCAGTTCTAAGGCCCTGCCTGCGACCAGGGGCCGACTAGAGACAGTGCCCCTACTGCTGCCAAAGGGAAGCACCAAGCCTCTGTCCATCAGCAATTAGGACACAGAGGGGAGAGGTTAAAGGTCAGGAGCGAGCATTACTCTCCTCTGGTCCCTGGTCATAGAACCATTCCTCCTACGGGGCCAGCTCAGGGAAAACAAAGAAAGCCATAAAAATCTGGCTTCCTGACATACCCGATCATACCCACTATGACACACTTTGGGTAAGTCTGGAAACCGGTATAACCATTTTCGAGGCAATCTGGCCATGGTTACCAAAATGTAAATATGTGTTTCTTTTGATTCAGCAATTCTTCTTCTAGAAATCCACCGTACCAGCATTCTCACCTATGTGTGTAAGAATATTCCCTACAGCATTTTTATTTACTGTAGCATCGTTTTGCGAAAGCAAAAGCTAGAAACCATCTAAATGCCTACCCATAAAAGAATGAAGTTAAATAAACTATGGTGCAGATAAATCTATGCAGCTGTTACAAGGCATGAAATAAATCTATAGAGAGAGACACGGAAAGACAGTTGAGATGGTTCTAAAAACACATTCAAGACTCATAATTTATACTCTGCTCCTGCAGTTAGACTATTTGCATGTTAACAGAAGGCAAGGGTGTGCGAAGCAAGAAGAAGTGAGTCTTGATGAGTGAAATGTGCAGATATTCTCAGGCCAATATAACAAGCACCCTCAAACCCTCAAACCCACCACCCAGAATAAAAGCAAGCGACTGGACAATAGCCCAAGTTTAACCAGATAACCCCAACCTCGACCCCTTCCTCCTCTCCTGATCACCACATCCTCACTCTTCTTTATAAACAGTTGTATCGACTCTGCAGATGGTCCCTGACTTAACGGTGGTCGAGGATGATCTGTATACGTATATTTTAAAGTATATAGCTTTATTTTAGTTGGTTTTTAAAAAGAAATTTATTTATTTATTTTTGGCTGCGTTGGGTCATCGTTGCTGCGCGCAGGCTTTCTCTAGTTGCGACGAGCAGGGGCTACTCTTCCTTGAGGTGTGCGGGCTTCTCATTGCGGTGGCTTCTCGTTGCAGAGCACAGGCTCTAGGCGCGCGGGCTTCAGTAGTTGTGGTGCCCGGGCTTAGCTGCTCCGCGGGCATGTGAGATCTTCCCGGACCAGGGCTCGAACCTGTGTCCCTGCATCGGCAGGCAGATTCTTAACCACTGCACCACCAGGGAAGTCCCTATTTTAGTTTAGCTTAGTTTAGTTTTAGTTTTAGTTTTTTTGCGGTACGCGGGCCTCTCACTGTTGTGGCATCTCCCGTTGCGGAGCACAGGCTCCGGACGCGCAGGCGCAGCAGCCATGGCTCACGGGCCCAGCGGGTCTGCGGCATGTGGGATCTTCCCGGACCGGGGCACGAACCCGTGTACCCTGCATCGACAGGCGGACTCCCAACCACTGCGCCACCAGGGAAGCCCTAGTTATTTTTAATTATTAAAAAAATGTATTGGCTGGTGGGAAACAGCAGCATAGCACAGGGGGATCGGCTCAGTGCTTTGCGATGACCTAGAGGGGTGGGATAGGTAGGATGGGAGGGAGGCTCACGAGGGAGGGGAAACGGGGACATGTGTATTCATATAGCTGATTCGCTTTGTTGTGCAACAGAAACTAACACAGTATTGTGAAGCAATTATACTCCAATAAAGGTTTTTTTTTTAAGTGTATTATGGGAATTCCCTGGCGGTCCAGTGGTTAGGACTCGGCATTTTCACTGCTGGAGCCCAGGTTCAATACCTGATCGGGGAACTAAGATCCTGCAAGCCGCCTGACGTGGCCAGAAAAAAAGGGAGTGGAGTGGGTATTATGCTGTTTGTAGTCTTTTGGAACTTATTTCTTCACTTAATATATGTGCAAATTCATTCACATTGTTGCATATTGTTTAGTTCATACATTTGACTGCAGTGAAATATTTATTCATCCACTTTCCTGATGTTTCCAGTTTTTTGCTATTGTGAGAAGGACTGTTTCATCATTCTTGTGCATGCCTTCTACTGTTGTTATTGTCGTCGTCATTGTTGTTATGCAGGCATCACTCTTTGGTGCATACCATGGAGTGGAACTCTGTTACAAAGTCTGTAAACGGTGCACTTTAGGGACCAATCAACTTTTCAAAGTTGATTGTACGAAGCTACTCCCACTAGCCAAGCGTTAGAGATCTCTCTTTAGATTTGAATCCTCTCCAACGTTTAGTATTGTCAGACTTTTTGATCGTTGCCAATTGAAAGGCTGTTGCGGTGAACTTGATTTGCATCTCACTGACCCCTGAGGATACTGGATATCTCTTTTTTAATTAATTAATTAATTGATTGATTAATTAATTAATTTTGGCTGTGTTGGGTCTTCGTTGCTGCGCACGGCCTTTCTCTAGTTGCGGTGAGCGGGGGCTGCTCTTCGTTGCGGTGCGCAGGCTTCTCATTGCGGTGGCTTCTGGATCTTGGCCACGTGTATTTTCTGTGAAATGCCTACTTGTGTCTTTTGCAGACGCTTCTCTTGGGTTGTCTGTGGTCTAGGTCAGCCTTGCTGGTGTCTGAAATGGAAATTCCAGGGGAAACATTATTAAACGAAACTCGGTTTCACCTGCCAGGAGACGGGGTTGGAGGGACATAAGGAACCATAAGAGGCCGGTTTTCAGTAGAGGGAGTTCAGCAAAAGTCTGAGCATGAAATCCTAGGCAGCAGAGACCCCAGGAGGTGAGTGGGGCTGGAAGCTCAGACCAGCTGTCAAATTCTCCCCTTTCCTGCTTGCTACCTGCGGCAGCAGCAAATCTCCGGTGCCCTGGGCCAGGGGCTTCCCGCACTTTCCGCAGCACCTGCCAGGAGCCCTCAGCACCTAACGTTTGGTGTCACTTCCGGAGAGAACAGAACCACAGGCTCAGATGACTACGCAAGTCATTTGGCAACCGATGCAGTCACTGTAGCTCTGCTTTCCAGCCTTTAGGAAACAAATTTCCAGAGATTTCTGAGGAGTGAGGGAAGAACCTACACAGACACAAATTTTCCAATTCATACCTCGGAAACTGCAGGCCCAGTTCTTTTAAGAAAATAGATCGAATTTCAAGAGGAGACAAATACATGGGAAGCACAGAGCACACTGCTTCTATGTATGGCCGCTTCCATCTCTGCTCTAGACCAAACCATTTTAAGCATCACAAATCACCCCCTCGGCCCACTCTGTGGTTGCAGTTTATCCATGCTTCCAGGAGCCTCGCAAAGCCTCCCCCGAAGCAGTCCTCATTAGGATCCAAAGGGATCACTTCCTGTCCTTCGCGAGATCTCCTGTCCCAGTCGTGTCTACCAGCCGCCATCTTTCTTTAATTATCAATTAATTTCTTCCTTATGACCTTAGAGGCCTTTCTCCCCATCCCGGCCCCACAGACTCCCATTCTCATTCCTCCCCACTTTGCTAACACCTGACATCAGCCTGTCTTTCTGGCCACAGATGAGGTGAGGTCAGGGTGACCTGCCTTTGACTTAGGTCTTGTGTACTGGGTCAAAGACCACCCAGGATGGACATGAGCCATCAAGAGGAAAAGGGAAGGTGAGGCTCAAATTGAAGATGAAGTCTTTGGTTTTCCTAACTTTAAATGGAAATCATCGAAGAAAATGCTTTGAGTAGTGGTGTGTGTGTACATTTTTTTATTGTGCATACCATATAATTAACCTTTTTTTTTAATCTTTTTTTTTTTTTTGGCCGTGCCTCGCAACTGCAGGACCTTAGTTCCCCAACCAGAGATTGAACCTGTGCCCCCTGCAGTGGAAAGGCAGAGTCCTAACCACTGGACCACCAGGAAAATCCCCCCATTTTAACCATTTTTAAGTACACAGTTCAGTGGCCTTAAGTATTCACATTGTTGTGCAATCATCACCATCAACCATCTCCAGAACCTTTTCATCATTCCAAACTGAAACTCTGTCCCCATTAAACACTACTTCCTATTCTCCCCTCCCTCCAGCCCCTGGCAACCATCATCCCACTTTCTGTCTTTATGAATTTAACTATTCTAAGTACATCATACAAGTGGAACCATACAATACCTGTCCTTTTGTGTCTGGCTTATTTTATTTAACAAAGTGTTTCCCAGATTCATCTATGTTATACATGTATCAGAATTTCATTCCTTTTTAAGACTGAATGATATTCAATTGTGCATATATACCATATCTTTTTTATACATTCATCTGTTGATGGACATTTGGGTTGTTTCCACCTTTTGGCAATTGTAAACAATGTTGCTACGAACATGGGTATACAAATATCTGTTTGATGAGTAGTGTTTTTAAACATTTAAAATTGTTTTTTGGGCTTCCCTGGTGATGCAGTGCTTAAGAATCCTCCTGCCAATGCAGGAGACACGGGTTCAAGCCCTGGTCTGGGAAGATCCCACATGCCACTGAGCAAATAAGCCTGTGCGCCACAACTACTGAGCCTGCGCGCCTTGCGCCTGTGCTCTGCAACAAGCGAAGCCACCGCAGTGAGAAGCCCGCACACTGCAACGAAGAGTAGCCCCCACTCGCTGCAACCAGAGAAAGCCCGCACGCAGCAACCAAACCCCAACACAGCCAATAAATAAATAAATATTTAAAAAAATAAAATTATGTCTTTCTCCAAATGCACAAACTACCTTGTGTCTATCTAAAAGGCTAGTAAAAACTGACCAACGGTCTAGGATACCCCATCATAATGACCAGTTTTAAGATAGGAGCCAACGGGCTTCCCTTGTGGCGCAGTGGTTGAGGGTCCACCTGCCGATGCAGGGGGCGCGGGTTCGTGCCCCGGTCCGGGAAGATCTCACATGCCGCGGAGCGGCTGGGCCCGTGAGCCATGGCCGCTGAGCCTGCACGTCCAGAGCCTGTGCTCCACGACGGGAGAGGCCACAACAGTGAGAGGCCCGCGTACCGCAAAAAAAAAAAAAAAAAAAAGATAGGAGCCAAGGACCATGCATTTTCTGGGTTCTGCTCCGTTCCCATCGTGCTCAGCACCTGGGGTACATCCAATCAATACAGACTGCTGGGGACACAGGTTACGCTTATAACGTGGGTTCTGGCCATGGCTAGACCTCACAAAGTGCCACCGGGGCCCGGGTTATCATAGGGTTATTTAGCCCTCATTTTGATTAGCCAAGTACTTTATAATCATTTACTAATAGATCTTTTCCATCATCACCAGCCATCACCCAGTATGTGGAAATGGAGTATTTGGATAGTGAGGGAGCCAATTTCATGTGAGCTGTACATGTAAATATAGGTGCAACCATAGAGACCAAACTTGCTTTGCTCTTGGGAAATAAGCATAAATGTTAAATGTGCTGTTCTGAGCAAAGCCATAGTCCTGAGGCTAGAATGTGGCCCATTGTACCTGACCATGGCGTCCAAAAGGATGGCATTAAGAGGTATGAGCCTTCACTGACTCCACTCCATGTCCTCCCTGAAATCCTTAGAGTTTATAGTGGTAAGAGGACAGTAGGGTGAGAAGCACAACACATAACAGCTGATCCCCAAGAAGGTGAACCCAGGTGATATAACTGCTTGGCAACCTGCCGCAGTGACCTCATAACACCATCGATCATTCAATAATGCCAACACATGGGACTTTCAAATCCCACTCGAAACTGCAATTTTCACAACCTTTTACTGATCTTGGCTTGTGGGATTACACAGAGTTTTAAATTCCATTTTTTCAAGTGAACATATGTTATATTTTAAATGAAACAAATGTAGCGCATTTTATTTGAATCATATTTAACATATAAAAACCACTTGCATTGGTGGTCATATTAATTTTTATGCCACATATATTAAATCATACATTTTATATGTGTAAAATATTTCACAAATTTAAGAATTAATTTGTATGTGTTAGCTATTCTTACACTGTTATTTTTCCATTTTTTCGGCCACAATATTTCCAATTCACATTTCCATATCATACCCTGAACTAGCGAATTTTCTGATGAATTCAATTTATTTTCTTATTAATTCTCTGGCTTAAGGAATAGGGCACCAGAAGGTGGCAAGCAGGTGCCAGAAAGTTCACTTATGCAAAAATTATGACACATCCTTATTTCCTATCTGAAACGGAAACTGAAAAGACAGTAAAAGATAGTTACTTGGTAACAGAGGATCTGCACTTTGCAAATTATGAGTAGTCACATCGTTTTATTTTTTATACATTTATTTATTTATTTTTGGCTGTGTTGGGTCTTCATTGCTGCACGCTGACTTTCTCTAGTTGTGGTGAGCGGGAGCTACTCTTTGTTGCGGTGCGCAGGCTTCTCATTGCAACGGCTTCTCTTGTTGTGGAGCATGGGGCTCTAGGTGTGTGGGCTTCAGTAGTTGTGGCTCGTGGGCTCTAGAGTGCAGGCTCAGTAGTTGTGGCGCACGGACTTAGTTGCTCCGTGACATGTGGGATCTTCCCGGACCAGAGCTTGAACCTGTGTCCCCTGCATTGGCAGGTGGATTCTTAACCACTGCGCCACCAGGGAAGTCCCTGAGTAGTCAAATCTTAATGACCTCATTCAGTACATTCATTTCTTCATTAAGCATCTATCCAATGCCTTTTATGTGTGAGATCCCAGAGGTGCCGAGATGAATAAAAACTCTTTCCCAAGGAACCTCACTCTCAAGCGATTCTATAAACCATTTGTTGGCAAACATTGGTCCCTGGGCCAAATACAGCTCACATCTTGTTTTTTGTAAATAAAGTTTTATTGGAACACAGCCATGCTCATTATTATTGTCTGTGATTGCTTTCATGCTGCAATGGCAAGGTAGAGTAGCTATAACAAAGACCATATGACCATAAGCCTAAAATATGTACTAGCTAGCCCTTGATAGAAAATACTTGCCAACCCTTGCTCCTGAGGAATGAAATAACTCCTTAATTTTAGAAAGTTCTTAGAAGAACTAACTTCACTCCCAAATGCTCTGAGAACTCAGGGAAGGTGCTGTTGCAACTCAAAGTGAGGTCCACAGACCCATAGCATCAGCATCACCTGGGAACTTAGAAATGCAGAATCTCAGGTCCCACCCCAGAACTACTGAATCAGAATCTGCAAGTGAACAAAATCCCCAGGTGATTCATATATAAAGTTTGAGAATCACTGTTTGTGTTAGTCAGGGTTCTCCAGAGAAACAGAACCAATAGAGTGTGCGTGCATGTGTGTGTATGTGTGTAACTGGAGAGAGAAGGAGAGATTTGTCTTAAGGCACTGGCTCTTGTGACTCTGAGGGCTGGCAACTCTGAAATCTGCAGGGCAGATGGGCAGGCTGGAAATTCCAGCAAGAGCTGATGTTGGAGTCTTGAGTTGAAGGCAGTCTGGAGACAAGACCTTTCTTTTCCCAGGGACCTCAATCTTTTCTCTTTAGGCCTTCAACTGATTGGATGAGGCCCACCCACATTATGGAGGGAAATCTGCTTTACTCAAAGTCCACAGATTGAAATGTTAGTCACATCTAAAGAATATCTTCACAGCAACATCTAGACTGGCGTTTGACCAAACAACTGGCACCATAGCTTAGCTGAGTTGACAAAAAATTAGCCATCACACATTTTTAGGTGGAAAAGTCAGAGAATTTGAACCATCACACTGTTCTAGGTGGAAAACGTAGAGGTCAGGGAGGAACAGGGGTAGACCTGTGACCAATATGTGAAGTTGGTGAAAGTGGGTCTTCTCTAATGGTCAAATATCCTTTCTAGAATCTACCTCAGCCATGTATGCATCCTCCCAGGCTCCACACCGGCTACCTCTGGATCTACATGGTCCAATACCATAACCACCAACCACAACTGGCTACTGAACACTGGACCTGTGGTTGGTCCAAACTGGGATGTGCTCTAAGTGCGAAATACACACCAGATTTCTAAGATTTAGCATTAAAAAACCTCAATAATGTTTATATCGATTGTATGCTGAAATGATATTTTAGGTATATAGGGTTAAATAAAATAAATTATTTAAATTAATTTTGCCTATTTCTTTTTTACTTTTTTTAATGTGGCTATTGGAAACTTTTACATTATATATGTGGCTTGCATGCTATGTCTAGGGCCAGAGCTGCTCTAGACACTTGTACTCTGTTATGGACTGAATTATTTCTGCCCCAAAATTCATATGTTGAAGCCCTAAGCCCTAGTGTGACTGTATTTGGAGATAGGGCTTTAAAGGAGTAATTACGGTTAAATGAGATCATATAAGTGGGGCCCTGATTTGATAGGACCAGTGTTCTTATAAGAAAAGGAAGAGACACCTGATGCAGGTGCACAGAGAAAAGGCCATGTGAGAACACAGTGAAGAGACAGTTATCTACAAGCCAAGGAGAGAGTCCTTACCAGAAAATAAACCCTGCTGACATCTTGATCTTGGATTTCCAGTTTCCAGACTGTGAGAAAATAAATTTCTGTTGTTTAAGCCCCCCAGGCCATGATGTTCCGTCATGGCAGCCCTAGCAGGTTAGAACGCCATTCAAAGTGTGATCCATAGACCAGCAGCATCCGGATTACCTAGGAGCTTGTTAGAAATACAGAATCTCAGGCTCCACCCCAGACCACTAGAACCAGAATCTGCATTTTCACAAGATCCCCGGGGGTTTGAGGAGCCCTGCCCGGGAGGACATTTGTCAGGGTTTCTAAGAAAGATGGGGAAAGAGATGTAGGAGAGGAGTGTGGTGGGGTGAGGAAGACAGAAGGCTTTGCCTGGTGGCCTCTGCTCCTCAGGGAGAGCAAACACGTAAGAGCCTGAGAATTCGAATCCCCGGCCCAGGAGCTTCACTCCTTCCGATCCTAATGATTAGAATCACTGTTTTCAGAGCTGGCGGGGATCCTTCAGAAGATATTGAGTTCACATCCCTGAGGGGTCACTGTGACTGATCCAGGGCCACTCAGGAGGGATGAGAATCCAGCCTCCTCGCTCCCAATCTAAAGCCCTTTGCTACTGTTTAATTTAAATCAGCATGAAAATTCTGACAAGTAGTTACAATTCCAAGAGTCTCATGGGTCTGGGGTTGTTTGTTCACTTGCTTGCTTGCTTGCTTGCTTGCTTGTTTGTTTAAATACAGAGAAGCCAGTCCTGAGCTGGTCTTGGGAAAGGAGAGAAAACGGGCCGAGTCCCGTGGACCCTTGGGGCAACTCCACACTCTAATACCAACCACATGTTCTCTGCATGTCTGACGGGGATCCCACACTTCTCACTGCGAGCTTTCTACTAAAGGTTACCATATGCCATAGGAATGTTTCACCACCACAAACTGGCCATATAAGCTGAGAGCTTTAAATTACTGCACAGTCAGAGCAAGTTAATCTATGCCTTGATTATCGGTGTGTCTGACTATCTAAAGACGTCCCTGGCATGGAGCTGTAACTCATGACTGACTTGCTAATTTGAAATATAGTTGTGTGCCTCCATGGTACACACACACACACACACACACACACACACACACACACACACATGTACATTACAGTGGAGTTTGCAGATGGATTGAATGCATTATCAAGTCTGTCCTCCATTAATTCCTATAGATGTATTGTTGCCTGGGAGCTGGAGAATTATCACGCAGTTGAAAGTCACAGTGGGGAAGCTTGTAGAAGGGAAAAGCAGATGGAGGAGATGTTAAAGAGGGACAAATGAGAAGTAGGTGAAAATTAAATTGCTATTGCTGCCTGGGGCTGGACCGAAAGTCAGTTCCAGAGGTTTCAGGTGGGCTGATTGCGATCCAAAACTCAGCTTTGCCTCTTGAGTGGGCAAAGACATTTAATCTCTTGGTCTCAGTTTACTTACCTGTAAGAATGGGAACAATAAGACTTCTCTTCTGGAATTTAAATGAGAAGATACAGAAAATGCACATAGTAAAGTCTCCGTTAATGTCCATTTTCTTTCTTTTCTTCTGTCCTTCCTTTCTTTCTATTGAAACTGAGATGCTGACAAGATAAGGTTCTTTTCTCCTGCCCAGTAAGAGGAGAAATTATGGACAGACAGATACAATAAGATTGTCTTCAGGGACATTGATTGCTTTGATTTGATTGATTTATTGAGCTGCTCAGTACTTTTCACAGTTATCAGAGAACATAAATATCACAAGTGGTAAACAATGATGGTCTATTAATAAAAAATAAAATTAGCAGAAGGAACAGCAATAATAATATAATCAGAGCTGTATGCTGGAAATGTAAGCTAGTGATCTTTGTAACTGAATGTTTCATACACTGCCAATGGACATGTCAAATCTGTCTATTTCTGTTGACATAAATTTAGAAAGTAGCACTTGCAGAGAACTTTAGAACCTGTGAGAGATTTTTCTTTTAATCCCAACAGTATATTTTTAGAATGTCCTTGGCAAATAGGGCCTGTCCAGGTAAAGCATGTTACAATATTGCTCTATTATTTCAGGTGTCAAGGACACTTAGATGAGAAATAAAGTCTCTCCCTGTATGAAGGGATTGTGCGGGATCTTGGTCAGCTTTGCAGCTCTTTAAGTGAAGGACTAGTCCAACTAGACCAAGAGCCATGGCCAAAGCCAGAGGAGAACCACTGGCTTGTCAGCCCATCCCTGGACTTCAGGACTTGGGAATCCAGAGGCACTCTCTCCAAGGAGCTTTCCATCTACTTCTGCCAACTTGTTCCCTAAATCGCCAGAAAACAAAACTTTTTTGGGCCCTTAACTACATGCCAGAAATATGTATTAACTCATTCAACCCTCAAAATAATCCTATATATTAGGAAATATTGTGTTCTTTACACAGGTTAACTAAGGCTCAGAGAGGTTAGTTAACTTGCCCAAGTTCACCAAGCAGCAGACGGTGAGCTGGGAATTGAATTCAAATATGGCAAGATGCTGCTGCTTCCCAAATTAGAGGCATTTCCTCAGCCCCTTAGAGTTTTAGCTTATACCTGTTTTACAAACTTATTCTATTTCCCTGGTATCTCCTTCTCCTTCAGATAAGAAAACGTCCAAGATGCTTTTCAAAATAGTATTGACACCTTCACCTACATCAGAAATGACTACTCTCTTTTAGCTAAGATACTTCGATGATCTCATTGCTTTTTGTGAACACGCCTGCATTTTTTTTACTATGTACATTTCACACTCTTTCTTTGGCTTCTCTAAACTCACAAAGCTGCTGCCTTGGCCACTATTTGCTATAAATTCATTCAATCGTTTGAATGTCCATTGAGGGTCTGCCCTGAGTCAGGGACTGTGTTCTTCCCTGGAAAGATAAATATTAATAAGTTCTCAAGGTATTCCCAGTCTAGTGGGGATGACAGTCATGCAAACAGACAATCTCCGTGCAGTTTTACACGCCTGTGGCCACTATTATACATTTCTGGTCAAAGTTGGAGAAGCGCGGAGTATCCAGCAATGACATCAACGTGGAAGCGTTGGTGAGGTATCAAGGTAGGGTGTGAGCATTTCAGTAGGAGCAACAGGAAGAAGGCGTGATAGGGCCTGGAGTATTTCAGGAATCGCCTCTGTGACTCTGGGATGCAGGAAGCAGAGGTGCACAGGTGATAGGAGAAGAGTTAGGAGAAGTCCAGGCCAGGTATGGCAGGCCTTGTGTCTCTTGCACAAGAGTCTAGACTCTATACTGTGAGCAAGGAGGTGCCACAGAGGTTGTGCAAGGGAAGTAACATGATGAGATTCTTCTTTTAGGAAGATCCCCTGGCATCAGTGAGAGCTATTGCCAAGAAGAGAGAGAGAAATGAGAGGGAAACTGACAAGGCTATGTAGTAATCCAGATGGAAGATGGGCTTGATTTAAGGCAATGAAGATGGAGCCACGTTTGAAAACATTTCTGAGTCAGCATTGTTAGGATGGAGAGTAGACTGGACGTGCAGGATTTGGGAGCTGAGTTCAGGCCAACTCCGAAATGTCTTACTTGAGAGTCTGGTGGATGGTGACAATATTAAATGAAATAAGGCATTGATAGGAAGAGCAGGTTTGGAGGATTGGGGAACAGGGTAAAGAGTGTAAAATATAAAAGAAAAAATTTAAGTACTGAGGCCTGGGTCCTACTCCCAGGGATTCTGTTTAATTTGTCTGGGATATAGTCTAGACATTGAGTTCTGTTTTTTTTTTTTTTAATCTCACTAGGTAATTCTAAGGAGAAGCCAAGTTGAAAACCACTGTTATGAAGAAATAAGAGAAGACAGAATTCTCAGAAATACCACAATTTAAAAGGCAAGAAGAATAGCCCAAGTGGCCATTAATAGGGTATTAATCAAATTAACTATGTGACTCAAAACTCAGCCCCAGGTTTCAGGAAAGATGGAATAATCATAATCTACCCTACCTCTCCTACTGAACGCAGCTATAACCTGAGCAGGATGCGTGGAGCAGCCCTGTGAGGACATTGTAAATAGTCGCAGATGGATCGGGAAGGAAGACCAGAGACCGAATTACCTCTGAACCAAGGACGAGTTTACCATGTTGTCAGCTTCGGTGTTGCCCAGTCTGGACATAAGGTAGTCTGAAGCTGGACGTGGGCTCCAGGAGAAAGCCTCTGGCTCCGACTCAAGGATCAGGAAAGAGAATTTTCAAAGAGAATGGGAGAATTTTCCTTTTTCTTTTCTGTTTTTCTTCTGGCTGGAGGACTGAAAAGGGAACTCCAGGAGCCAGAAAGTACTGGGGACGTGGAAGAGAGAAAGGAGTTTGGGAAGTGACCTGATAAAGTTGTTGATAAATCCCTGGGCTCACCCTTAAGTGTCACATATGTGAACTTGACCCCAAAATCTTTGAGAAGGAAATATAAGCTGAGATAGACCATCACCCACATCCCACACTGGCCACCAGGTGGCGCACGTGCAGGAAGGATCCGAATAGCATTGCAGAGACTTTGAAAGTGGAACTGGCACTGAAACCACAACCCACAGAAGGCTGGTTGGAACTTGCAGCCTGAACCCAGCTGGGTCAATTGCTTACTAAAGCAAAATGATCAACATTTTCCATAGAATTTAAATAAGACCCTGGGATTCATAATGTTCAAAGTGTCCAGAATATGATACAAAATTACTTGTCATATGAAAAACTAGGAAAATCTCAACTGGAATGCTGAGATGACACTGATGGGGGAATTACCTGACAAAGACTTTAAAGCAGTTATTATAAAAATCCAAATATAGAAATAATTACATTAAATGCACATAGTCTAAACAAATCAATTGGCAGAATGAATTTTTTAATGATAAAATTATGTGCTGTTTTATAAGAAACTCACTTGAATCAAAATGGTATAGGAAAGGATGAAAGTAAAAGGATGTAGCATTTATCTGAGGCACATGAACACTTATGTCCACACAAAACCTGTACGTGAATGGTTTTAGCAGCATTATTCATAATAGCTCCAAGCTGGAAACAACCCAAACATCCTTCAACCAGTGAATGGTTAAACCAACTACAGTATATCCATACTTTGGAAAACTACTCAGCAAAAATGGAATGGCCTATTGATACACACAACAACTTAGATGGGTCTCAAGGGAATTATGCTGAGTGAATAAAGCCAATCTCTAAAGCTTATACGCTATATGATTCTGTTTATATAGCACTCTTGAGATGACAAAATTATAGGACATATTACTCACATCTGCTTATTTCTGCATAAAGCATCACCAATAGGATACACAAGGGACTAAGTAAAGTAGTTATCTATATGGGTGGAGGAAAATGGGGCAGACAGGGCAGAGGTAGGTGTAAGATTATTTGATGTATTTCTTGTTTATTGCTTTCCTTTAAATAAAAATTGAGGTGAAGTCCACATATAAAATTAGCCATTTAAAAGTGTACAACTCAATGGCATTTAGTACATTCACAGTGTTGTGCAACCACCACCTTTATCAAGTTCCAAAACATTCCATTACCCCAAAGAAAACCTTGTACCAATCAAGCAATCACCTCCATTCCTCCTGTGCCAAGACCCTGGTAACCACCAATCTGCTACCATCACTATGGACTTACTTATTTTGGATATTTTGTGTAAATGTAGTCATACAATATTTGTTTGTGTGTGTGTGTGTCTAGCTTTTTTCATTTAGCATAATGTTTTCAAGTTTCATCCACATTGTAGCATGTTTCAATACTCCATTCCTTTTATGACTGAATAATATTCCATTGTACATATAGACCACATTTTGTTGATTCATTCTTCTGTTGATGGACCTTTTGGTTATTGTGAGTAATGCTGCTATGAACTTCCATGTACAAGTATCTTTTTGAGTCCCTGCTCTCAATCCTTTGGGGTATATGCCATTTTTGGAGTGGCATTGCTGGGCCATACGATGATTCTATGTTTAACTTTTTGAGGAAACATCAAACTTGTTTTCTACAGTGGCAGCACCATTTTGCATTCCCACAGCAATGCGCTAGGGTTCCAATTTCTCCACATCCTTGTCAACACTTGTTATTTTCTGTATTTTTTATAGCCATAAAAATTTATAAATTTTTAAAAATTCTGTATTTTTTATAGCCAGTGTATTATAGCCATTCTAATGGGTGTAAAGTATAATAGTATCTTGTGTTTCAGGTTTGCATTTCCCTAATGACTAATAATCTTGAGCATTTTTTCATGTGTTTATTGGCCATCTGTATATCTTCTTTGGTATTGTTTTCTTTTTATAAACCCTATGAATATATTATCTATTTGAAACAAAAAAAATAAATGTATTTTAAAAGGAAAAAAGTAAAGATCAGGCAGAAGAGAAGGAGAAACTAGACCACTGTCTACCACCACGGTAGACAGAATAATGGCCCTCAAAGATGTCCACATTCCAATTCCTGAAACTTGTGAGTTTCTTATCTTACCTGGCAAAAGGGTCTTTGCAGATATGATTAAGTTAATGACCATAAAATGGGGAGATTATCCTGGATTGTTGGGGTGGGCCTGATGTAATCACAAGGGACTTTATGAGTGTGAAGCAGGAGGTCAGAGTCAGAAAAGGAGATATGCTTAAAAAAAGAACAAAGCTGGAGGCATAACCCTCCCAGACTTCAGACGATACTACAAACCTACAGTAATCAAAACAGCATGGTACTGGCACAAAAACAGACATATAGATCAGCAGAACAGAATAGAGAGCCCAGGGAAAAAACCCACACACCTACAGTTAATTAATCTTTAACAAAGGAGGCAAGAATATACAATGGAGAAAAGAGAGTCTCTTCAGCAAGTCGTATTGGGAAAGCTGGACAGCTTCATGTAAATCAGTGAAGTGAGAACACTCCCTCACACTATACACAAAAATAAACTCAAAATGGCTTAAGACTTAAATATAAGACATGACACCATAAAAATCCTAGAAGAGAACATAGGCAAGTATTCTCCGACATAAATCATAGCAATATTTTCTTAGATCAGTCTCCCAAGGCAAACAAAATAAAAGCAAAAATAAATACATGGGGCCTAATCAAACTTATAAGAATATGCACTGCAAAGGAAACCATAAACAAAACAAAAAGACAACCTATGGACTGGGAGAAAATATTTGCAAACGATGCGACCAACAAGGGCTTAAGTTCCAAAATATACAAACAGCTCATACAACTCAATATCAAAAAAACAAACAATCCAATCAATAAATGGGTAGAAGGGCTACACAGAAATTTCTCCAAAGAAGACATACAGATAGCCAACAGGCACATGAAAAGATGCTTAACGTTGCTAATTATTAGAGAAATGCAAATCAAAACTGTAATGATGTATCACCTTACACCAGTCAGAATGGCCATCATCAAAAAATCTACAAATAATAAATGCTAGAGAGGGTGTGGAGAAAGGGGACACTCCTACACCATTTGTGGGAATGTAAATTGGTGCAGCCACTATGGAGAACAGAAGAGAGGTTCCTTTAAAAACTAAAAATGGAGTTACCCTATCATCCAGCAACCTCATTCCTGGGCATATATTCAGAAAAGACAAAAACTCTTATTCAGAAAGATATGTTCATATGTCCTATGTTCATCACAGCACTATTTACACTAGCCAAGACATGGAAGCAACCCAAGTGTCCATCAACAGATGAATGGATAAAGAAGATGTGATATTTATGTCACCATATATATATTTATATATATGTATGTATAATGGAATATTATTCAGCCATAAAAAAGAATAAAATATTACCATTTGCAACAACATAGATTGATCTAGAGATGATCATACTGACTGAAGTAAGTCTGACAGAGAAAGACAAATATCTTATGCTATCACTTATATGTAGAATCTAAAAAATAATACACATAATCTTATTTACAAAACAGAAATAGATTCAGACATAGAAAACAAACTTACGGTTACCAAAGGGGAAAGGGAAGAGAGGAATCATGGGATTAACAGATACACGCCACTATATATAAAAGAGATAAATAACAAGGACTTACTGTATAGCACAGGGAAATATATTCAATATCTTAACCTATTAATGGAAAAGAATCTCAAAAAATATATATATACATATATATGTATATATATAAAACTGAATCACTGCTCTACACCTGAAACTAACACAATATTTAAATCAACAATAGTTAAATTTTAAAAAAGAGAAAAAAAGGAAAGGAGATATGATGAGGGAAGCAAAGGTCAGAGAGAGAGACTTGAAGATGCTACAGTGTGGGCCTTGAAGATGGAGGATGGGGGCTCTGAGCCAAGGAATGCAGGCAGCTTCTAGAAGCTGAAAAGGCCAGGAAACAGATTCTCCCCTAGAGCCTCCAGAAGGAACACAGCCCTGGCGACACATTGATTTGAAGACTTCTAACTTCCAGGATTATAAGATAATACACTGGTATTATTTTAAGCCACTGAGTTTGTGCTACAGCAGCCGTAGGAAACTAATACAGCCACAAGTGTGCTGCTCCCTCCAGTACAAAGTATTGCCTAATAACCTCCTCATCGATGCTTCCCGCTCAGGAAACACAGCTGCATCTCACATGTCTTCTAAATCCCTGAGGAGGGAAATGAACCACAGATGGCAGAGTTTCATTGTCCTGTGAGGTGTAACAGATGTCGGTGGCAAAGTAACCCAAGATTTGTCCTGTCTCCTACACACCTCCAGAGGAAATACTGAGCTCTAAGTCCTGTTGGATAAAGATACATGACAGAAAGGACTCGAAAGTCTTGTAAAGAACGTAAGACATCATTACCCTTCGCAGAGGCTGAGCAAGATCTGCAGAAACCAAAGCCAACAGACTTCTTTCTTATCCCCACTGGCAGCGTTACTACCTTCAGGTGGCAGCTGAAAGGCCGCGAAGTTTAAAGCTGCCTCCTGCTTCGTTCCACCTCCCGACCCCTTTCCCAGAGCTCAGCAGGAACTGGCAGGACCTGCCCAGCCACAGGCCGTTCATCAGCTGAAATGTCTGCATGTGGTTTTGCTTCATGTCCATCCTCTTTCAAAGCCCCCAATATGCCTCACGTCTAATGCGTGTAATATGTTCACTCCGTGAAGCTGGCCCACAGAGGGTAACTCCGCATGATAAAAGACCCCACAGCAGTTTGGGTGGCAGGTCCAAAGAGCTGATGGCGTATAAATTTTTTCCAGCTCTTTCTACTTCAGATGGATGAGGATACCACCATCACTATCACCACCTTCAGAGAAAAGACAGCTTTGGATCTCGGCCAGCTATGACATAAAAATCCACTTACCATTCATTGAGGAAGCACTTGAGGAATGTGGATCTCTGACTGGGGGATAGGTCTGAATAAAGCAATGTAATATTTCTTAGAACCCCAAAGACAATGGTTACTATTTAAAGGGGGAACTACTCAGTATCAGCCTCAAGGAAACATTCTCCAGAAGGTGGAATTTCATTATTGATAAGAACAATAACAGGACTTCCCTGGCGATCCAGTGGTTAGGACTCCGCACTTCCACTGCAGGGGGCCCGGGTTCGATCCCTGGTCAGGGAACTAAGATCCTACAAGCGGCATGGCCACACACACATACAAAAAGAAAAATAACAATATTTATTAGGCACTTGCTGCAGTAATCCTGTGGGTATCTTGCTAGCATGAATGCCAACCCCTTCCAGTCATGAAGTCTGGGTAGGATTTACCCACCCCTAGCTCAAGGTGTGAGCCCTGATTGGTTGGAGCCAATCAGTTATTTCATCCCCTTGGCACAGTGATTGGTTCAGGGATAAGCACCCAATGCAGACCTGAGCCAATCAACACTTGGCATGTCATAGCCACTGGTTCAGGGCGTGATAGCACATGACCAAATTCATTTTCATCAGAAGGAAGCCCAGGATTTTGGATCCATGGTTGAGGGAGACATTCTCTCTTTCTTTCTGACTATGATGAGGAAGCATGCAGTCCTGTACAGCGAGGGCACCCACCTTGCAAGAAGGAGGGAAACTGTCTGGGATGAGGGCCTTGGCGACATCACTGGGCGACTGGATTAAAACAAACCTGAAGCCTGCCCTCTGGGTTTTCAATGACAGGAAGCAATCAACTCCCTTGTTATTTAGGTCAGTGTGTGTTGGGGTTTCTTCTGTTTACAGCTGAATGCATCTTAACCAGTGCACACTATGTGTCAGGTGCTGTGTGGGGGGCTTTCACACGTTCTGTCTCAGTTAATCTTCACCATGGCCCAGTGACGGAGGTTTCATCCTTCCCTTTTACAGGTGTCAGGTGTTCTGTGAAACTGCTGATAAGTGGTAGAGCCAGGGTGCTGTCTCAGGTCTGTCCATCCCTCAGACCTCTGCTGTCTGCCACGTTCTCTCGGCATCTACTGTGATACCTGTGGGCACAGCACTGGGGGGAGACTCTCCAGCACCACCCTTTGCAATAATTCTACACATCAGCCCCAGGAGAGATTGTTCCTATCTTCATAAAAGCTGCTGTATTTCGTATCTGGCATCCTGTCTCAGTAGCTGTATATTTCTTACAAGTGTTGGTGAATCACTGTAAAAGAAAATAGCAGTTAATAAATTCCCTCATTACAGAGGCGCTGCAGAAAGATTTTCATTCTCGCGGGCGTTTTAGGCAGCAGAACTTAACTCCAAGATCCCCAAAGTAACCTTCTGTCTAATACAAATGGACCTAACCTTAAATATAAACATACTACATAAAAGTCACTTAAAATTGTTTTCCCATTTGAAAATGGGGAGTTAATGACATGAATCTAATTCACAATGGTTCATTTCCTCTCCCTTCGAAGATTTCTTTTTTTTTAAAAAATCTATTTATGTATTTATTTATTTTTGGCTGCGTTGGGTCTTTGTTGCTGCACGCAGACTTTCCCTAGTTGCAGCGAGCGGGGGCTACTCTTCATTGCGGTGCACGGGCTTCTCACTGCAGTGGCTTCTCTTGCTGCGGAGCACAGGCTCTAGGCTCGTGGGCTTCAGTAGTTGTGGCACATGGGCTCAGTAGTTGTGGCTTGCGGGCTACTGGCACAGAGGGGTAGGGCCCCAAAGCCTCCCACACGGCATATGGGATCTTAGTTCCCTGACCAGGGATTGAACCCGTGGCCCCTGCAGTGGAAGCGCAGAGTCTTAACCACTGGACCAGCAGGGAAGTCCCTCACCTTGACATTTAAGGTGGAGGGAGTGGGATGACAGGGGGCAGAGTGATGGGCGGGGACAGGAGTCCAGAAGCCACTGAAGACCCGTCCTGACCTGTGATTTCCCGTGGGGTTAGGTTTGGGCCAGCTCCGTCTGCATGGCTGTCAGGCCTCAGTGTCAGCCTCTCTCCTCCAGCAGTCAAGTGGAATAATGAAAGAGGTGACACTGTGAGCCTGGGGGACAGCCCTCCAGAGGGAAGTCAGGGAGCAGGCTGCCTCCAGTAGGAAGGAGCCCGGTGACCAATCCCCTCTTGGAGCGCCAGCGAGCGCTCACAGCCTCTTGTTCAGGGGAGGCCTCGAACCCTGGCGCTGGGAGGCTAGGGAGAGGCGGGTGAGCCAAGGCCTCTCGTGAGTTACCTCTCGTGAGTTACGAGCCAGAGAGGCTGGTCTCTCCCCAGCCCTCTTCCCTCAGACACTGAACCCATTGTCCACCAGCAGTTTGGCGGTCGCTCTAAAGTGGCTACAGTTTGGCGCATTCTCCGAGACCTTTCCTGCTCAGATCAGGTGACCGTTTCCCTGAGCCTCATAGAGAAAGAAAGGATTAGCTGCCACCTCCCCTCCCCCTCGGAGGCAGGTGAGAATAAATCCATTTAACGGACCGGTTTACAAATAAAACAGAAGTTATAAAAGCCGCCTTTGTTCCACTGAGGCAGCCGGCCTGGCAGGGAGGTTAGATTAGCAATTTGTCCTTTGTCCAGAGCATTAGCAGAGCCTCATTGTTTTCATGTTTATTTATCAATTTGCATCTTCTAGCAGTTTCAAGCCAACTCGAGGCCCAAACTCCCCCTGTGTCCCGGCTCCTTTTACCTCCTTTGCCAAGGGCTTAACGAAGCTGGCTTAGGCACCCCCAACGTGAAGTTCCTGCAAGCCCCGTACTCTTCATCCTGCGCCCTTTCAAACTGCTTGGCCACCCCCGGCCGCAGAGCAGAAACGACAGCCCAGGCGGGGGGCTGAAAAGATGGTTCATCCAGACGCAGGGACCCTTCTCCCGACCTGCACACGTGCCTCCTCTAACGCAGAACTCCGCTCTCCATTGATATCATGGAATAAAGAGAGTCCTAGTTTTGATGTCAGCCAGTGTCTGGGTGGTTGGACAGGTGTCACCACACCTGGGCGTTTCCTTTGGATTTTGCCAAGGTTCTGGAGGACCTGAGAGGGGTGGGGATGACCTCCGCAAAGCTGACAATATGCTGGACAGAGTTATCTGGAGGGGCTGACCAACTGTTATCACATTCTTCCCCAAAGAAGATTACGTATTAAGTACCTATTTGTACAGGATCCTCTACAGGGAGAACTATTCCATCTCAATACATTCCCACCCAGGATATTTTGGCCTAAGACTTTAGCTTACCTAAAAGTAAATTTTTTTTTTAAAGCTCTACTATTTTTTCAAAGCTGCAAAATTATTTTTCCAAATGAAAGTTTATGTAGGGCCAAATTGCATGAAATAAAATAAGCAACCTGTTCTCCCTCATGGGAAAACCCACACCAACCCCTCCCCCCCCCCCC
>NW_021703765.1:49522018-49579518 GCF_005190385.1 Monodon monoceros
CTGCAGGACACAGTCTGAAACTTCTGGATTAAAGGCAGGGTCTCTACAAGCTTTTCTCCAGCCCTCACAGTCAGGCTGTTCCTCCCATACCCCTTTTCCCAACCTGCCACGTGTCCCACCAGACACAAGTCCTGGTCCCCCTTTGTAACTCCTTCCTTGCATTTTCTAAGCATCACCAGACATTCCGAGAAGACTTCTTTTAAATTTTTCATCATGTCACCCCTCCAGGTTTGGTAAGACTTTCAAAGTCCTTCACAGCTTGGCCTTAACTTAATATTCCAGTTTTATCTTTCACTGACCCCCAAACAAAACTTTCACCTCCTGCTAGTCGTAACCATTCACCAACCTTAAGCCTTAGGACTTGCCAAGACCTGCCTGCTTGTCTTTGTGCAGCCAGATATTCATGCAGGGGACGTCAGCCGTCCACTTGCTGCCAGGCCCAGGTCACTTCAGCCTTTAAGGTCCAACTCACAGAGTCTTCAGATGCATGCTACTCCGTGGCATCTTCCACAGACACTGTGTGCTGATGCTGGCTCATGGTGTGGGGTGTGTGTGTGTGTGTGTGTGTGTGTGTGTGTGTTTGGGGGTTTGGGGTGGTGAGCTCACACTCTATGGGGCTTTGTCTGTATGAACCCTGTGTAGCCTGGGTTGACGGTATCTCCCTCCAGAACCATTTTGCATTTACTTCTACCAGGTGCCCCAGGGGTCGTATCATAGAAGCAGTATATTTGCATTAAGCAGTTGGCATGGGGGTTCTGGGTGCTCCTGGACAACATGGGTAGTTTCAACTCAAACCCCAAACCCGTGTGAGGGACCTATTGCTATAGATTCAGGACACACCTTATTCCACCTTGATTCTAGGCCAAGTGTCCTTGTTGTCTTACTTTGCTGGTAGGTTAATTTCCCCTCCTCAATTTCACCCTTTCATTGAGAGTGTGGCCCTTTGAGTGTCCCAGATTTATGCAGATCTCAGGTCCCCTCTACTTCTTGGGCATTAACAGCCATGCTTCTAGGTTAGAGACACTACCAGCCCTCCTGTCCCCAGGAGAGACCCAACATCAACGCCAGTGTTAATGTTGCTTTTCATCCTCTCCTTTCTTTGGACCTTGGGGTTTTCAGTTCCTCTTCTTTTTCTGGACCTTGGGGATTTCCTTTACATTTCTATGAGCTCTTTTATACAATTTAAACATTTCTGTTTAAAAACAAACACATTAGATACAGAGAACACAGTAGTGGTTACCAGAGGCGAAGGGATTGGGAGGAGGGTGAAATGGGTAAAGGGGATCAACTGATGGAAACTAAATTTTTGGTGGCGAGTACACTGTAGGGCATATGATGTTGTACACATGAATCTCACATAATTTTATAAATCAATGTTACTTCAATTTAAAAAAAAAAGAAGGGACAGTCAGATCCTCGAGGTGGCCAGGAATTTCCTTGTTGTCGTTCTAATTCTAGGCCAGAAGTAAAACTTTTCGTCCCCATCCCAGTAAAAGCCAAAGTGTGCTGTGAGGTGCTCTATCATCACAGACTTAAAGTAGTAATGGTAGCAATGTATTAACGTTGATTTCCTGTTGTTAATTGTTGTAGTTTGGTTATATAGGAGAATTTCTTTGTCTAAATACCAAAGCATTGGGTTGGCCAAAAAGTTCATTCAGTTTTTTCCATAACATCTCATGTGAAAACCCAAATGAAATTTTTCGCCAACCCAATACTTAGAGATGTTAGGGCATCAGGTCAGCAACTTAATCTCAAATGGTCCAGGGGAAAAAATTACTTATCCTGTACGTCTAACTTTTCTGTAAATTTCTGATTTTTAAAAAATTATTGAATTAAAAAATAATTATCTACTTAAAAAATATTTCTGTTTATTTTATCCAGAATTTTCAAGTGTTTTTTAGTGATGAGGTAGGGGGAGGGGCAGAATTCGGGCTCTTAAGTTTGCAATATTTGTGTGATTGTTTCTTCAACTAAAGTATAAGGTCCCACATATATTTCTTTGTATTATACACAGAGCCTCCAAAACTGTGCCAAGCAAATAGCAAATGATCAACAAATATTTGATGAATGAATGAATGACATTTGTGCTCTCCCTTTCATAGAAAGATGACACAGCTTTAGAGTCATAGGGGTCAATCCTGACCCTCCTGATCAATCAGCCCTGGGACCTTGGGCAAATTACTTCTCTGAACCTCAGCTTTCTCAAGTGCCAAGTAGAGACAACCCCTATCTTACATGGGTGTTGAGAGGATGAATATGTATTTCAGACAAGTGGCTGGCTAGTGCTTAGATATAATGTGGGTCTGGAGGACA
Organism: Monodon monoceros; assembly: GCF_005190385.1. Lineage (NCBI taxonomy): Eukaryota > Metazoa > Chordata > Mammalia > Artiodactyla > Monodontidae > Monodon > Monodon monoceros. The sequence continues at coordinate 49,524,332 of NW_021703765.1, forward strand.
CACACAGAATACTGGAATGTTTTCTACTTAGTGATACGTCTGATACATTAAAAAGCCCTTCTGACATTCATTGCAAAAGTCTTGCCAATACTTGTTGGCTCTAGACTGAAAGAAATAGTTAACAGAGGGCCTACTAAGAGCCATCACATATATTTTTAATTCCCTCCAAAACATTCAAGTGTTACTCTATTTCTTTTCAGAGAACTTCATAGAGGTTAAATGACTCTCTAGGCTTACCCCGTAAGGCAGAAAGAAGTGTTCAAGCCTAGATCTACTGGACCTGTGTCAGATACCATAGCTAATTAGATAGTAGAGATGAGTCAGGTATGTCTGCCGCCTCAACTCTAGACAACTGGATTAACCAGTCATAGGAGCAATTTGGAAATAAAAACAAAAGTACAACCACAGAATTCCCCCAGCCCAGGCCGTCTAGATTTCACAAACATCCAGCCATCCTGAAGAATTCGAAAGCTATGACAGAGATGGCTGTCTCAATTTCCACTTCTCTCCAAGATGCTGGCAAGGTATCTCGCCACCCCTGATGGGAAACAAGAGGTCATGGAAGCAGAGAGGAAAAAAAAAAAAAAAAAATGGGAGTCTACATTTCCCTCCAAGTCCAGATTAAAAAGAGAGTTAACTACCAGAATACATGTACCACATTTATGATTAACCACATTAACATGAGAAGATGTATTATCTACCTGGTTAAGATCAAGGCTTCAGATGCAGCCAGAGCTGGGTTTGAATGCTGGCTCTACCACTTATTACCAGAAGGATCTAAGTGAGTTACTGAACCTTAGTTTCCTGGCCTACAAAATAGGTGTAAGGATATTCGTCTCACAAGGTCATTGTAAGGATTTAAATAAAATATGTGAGATGACCTTACTTGGACCTGGCACTCTGTAAGCATTCAGGAATTGTAGCTATGCAACCAACAATAATGATAGAAAACAGAGGACATTTTAAGAACTTTACATACATTAATTCATCATTCACAACATCCCTATGAAATAGAGACTATTGTCCCTGTTTTACAAATGGGAAACTGAGACACAAAGAGGTCAGGCAACTTGCCCAAGGTCACGCATCTAAGCAGCAGGGACGGAATGTAAACCTAGGCACTCCCCCTGCAGAACCCACACTAGCTAAGCAGTCTCCCAGTTCTCTTGTTGCCATTTTATCATTTTCATGATCAGTGTCAATACCATTCAACGGTGTTGAAACTGAAGGAGGCAGAGACAGACATAGGTGGGCAAAGACAACAAGAGCTTTAAGTTCGTCCAGGAGACCATAGTAGTGGAGGTGAAAATCTGGACACACTCAGGCAAGCCTCCCAGAAAGTTCGGGGCCTCTAAGCCTGGGAAGCACCTACTTGCCCACAAAGTAGATCCATGCTCCTAAAAAGATGAAACAGCTCCAAGCTTCAGAAGACCACCGGACCGACCCCAAGTATGTGTGAGCAAATGTATGTGTCGGGTATTATGTTAAGCACTATGTGAGGTGTCCGAAGATATATAGCTAGGAGCTTCAACCTTAGAGGAGAAACATGCCATCACCCGTGACGTCATTTCTCAGAGAAAACGTCTTGGCGAAGATAGGATTAAGCTGACCTTGAGCCAGGGAAGATGGTGGACCAGGAAGAATGCTCGGGTGGGCACTTGGCACGTTCCTTGTGAGCTGCCATGTCACTGGCTTAGCTGAAGAAAGCTTTGGTTCACAGAGTGGTCCACTCAAGGCAGCAGCTGCAGGACAATTACCCACAACCTGCCCTGGGTCAGCCAAGTCACCTGGTCTGAAACAAACCATATTTCTCTCTGCCTTAAGAACATCACTGGGCGAGCTTCCCTGGTGGGGCAGTAGTTAAGAATCCGCCTGCCAATGCAGGGGACATGGGTTCGAGCTCTGGTCCGGGAAGATCCCACATGCCGTGGAGCAACTAAGTCCGTGCACCACAACTACTGAGCCTGCGCTCTAGAGCCCATGAGCCACAACTACGGAAGCCCACGCACCTGGAGCCCATGCTCCCAACAAGAGAAGCCACCGCAATAAGAAGCCCACGCACCGCAACAAAGAGTAGCCCCCGCTCGCCCCAACTAGAGAAAGCCCGCGTGCAGCAACGAAGACCCAAGGCAGCCATAAATAAATAAATAAATAAGAACATGACTGGGAAACGCTAGGGTGAAAGGTTGATTTGGAAATAGCTAGGTTCCTGGCCCTGGAATTTTTTGACAAGATGGATTCAGGAAAAATAAATTAATCTGTGCAGCAGGGTCAGCTGTGGAATTGTGAAAGAATGCTGGCCTTCATTGCAGGAAGGGAAAGTGCTCGAAAGCCACTTCCATGAGGGCTCGGGGCTCCAGGAAACGCTGTGTCTTGGCCTCTGCCCGCCCCCTCACCATGCCATTAAACTGGGAGCGGGTGGGAAGGAGGCCCCTCAGCTTTCTCTTCTGTGCTGCGCTGGACAGTGAACACACTTGTTTACGCTCACAGAGAAATCTGAGTCCTACTTTAATGTAGAAAGAATTAAGATTGGAAATATTTTGTTTCAGTAGAACTGAATCCAGATTCATCTTGGGAAATGCTAAAATTCAACTTGGAGAAAATAGATTAAAATTATATTGATACTTGATTAAACCAAGAAAATTAAAACAAAAATAATCATGTAGAGTCCAAGAACTAGCCCCCTCCTCTTTCATCTTAATTGAGAAAGAGCCCAGGATATGTGGGAAATGTCCCTGTTTAATCAATGTAATTCTCTAGGTCAGAATTATATTTTCGTTCATTTAGTACTGGTTCCTAACACCTGTTAAATTCAAACCCGACAGCAGAAAATGGGAAGCATATTCAAGGAAAAGGCAAATGAGCTGCTTGTTCTGGAATCAAGATGTCCTTGGAACCACCTACTCAGCTTTGAAGCCAAAGGAGTTGTGGGTAAGATGATCACGGCTCCCAAGGCAAAACTCAGGACCAACATCAGGCACTGGGATAGAAGAATGAAGGGATAAGAAATTCTCCTATTAGTTACATCTGCATTTTCCCCTGGACTCTTCGGTAGAGACCAGAAATCCCAGGAAAAAGAAAGGAAACCCTGATAGAACAATGAACGATGTTGGAAGCTAAGGGCTCCAAGGAGCACCTCATTTCCTTTGGAACAGTCATTAGTATGCAAAAGATAGAAAATGTAATCCCTAAAATGCATCTGAATTACTAAGTTAGTGGGGTTAAAGAAAAAAAGATGACATTAATTTATCATTCAAATTTAATAGATTACCCATCAGATTATTCAACAGGCTCCAGCACCTGGGGTCAGGGTACAGTGGGTACAAAGTTGGTTGGGAGTATGTGGGCTCCATCTTCAAGGCTCCCTCAGCTGCCTAAGTGTGCTGCCCCCTCCGCCTGCAGGGAAGGAGGGGACCACGAGCCGGAGCAACCCCACAGCCCAACAAAAACGGCAGAGAGAGAGACTGACTCGAAGCTGAAACAGCAGATACAGCTCATTGGCTCTTATATCTAAACAAAGAGGTTTTTCATTGAGACACTACCTACATTAACTTCACCCTTCTTAGTGTACAGTTCCGTGACTTCTTCCAGATGTATATAGTCATGTAACCATTCCCACAATCAAAATATAGAACAGTTCCTTCAACCCCTAACACTTTCCCTGGCCCCTTTGTAGTCAACCACTCCTCCCTCCCCACAGCCCCTGGCAACCACTGATGTGTTTCCTAAACATATAGCTTTACCTTTTGCAGAAAGTCATACAAATGGAATCACACAGTACAAAGTTTCAAAAGCCTGGCATTTTTCATTTAGGGTAATGCACTTAAGACTCCTCCATGCTATTGTGCACAATTTCTTTTTCTTGCTGAGTAGTATTTCGTGGTGTGGATGTATCACAGTCTGTATAACCATTCACCAGCTGAAGAACATTTGGGTTTTGTTTCCAGTTTGGGGCAATCACCAATCAAGCTGTTATAAACATTTACATAAAGGTTTTTGAATGAACGTAAGTATGATTGCTGGATTGTATGGTAAATATGTTTCACTTTATGAGAAACTGCAAAACAGTTTTCCAAAGGGCTCCACTGTTTTGCATTCCCCCACCCCATGCCATGTATATGAAAGTTCCAGTTGCTTTCCATCCTCACTAGCAGTTGGTACTGTCAGGGTTTTTTTTTAATTTTGGTTTTTTTTCTACTTTTACTCATTCCAATGGGTGTATTATCTCATTGTGATTCTAATCTGCATTTCCCTAATAATTAACGATGATGAACATCTTTTCATGTGCGCATTTGCTATCCTATATCTTCTTTGGTAAAGTGCCTGTTCAAATCTTTTGCCCATTTTTAAATTGGTTTGTTTTCTTATTATTGAGTTTTGAGACTCTTTTGTATATTCTGGATACAAGTCCTTTATCAGACATGTGACTTGCAAATATTTTTTCATTCCTTAACTGTGTTAAACAAGGACCTTTTTACTTCACATTAGTTATGATATGGGATCGTATAAAGGTGTGTGATTTGGGTTGGCCCTACTACACTCACAGTATGGACTAGAAGAGTGGATCAGCTATCCTCCTCCTTTGGGGGCACTGTCTTGTTCCCATGACATCCAAGGATGCAGTGGACACTCAATGAACAGTTATTGAATGAATGATTGAATGAAGTATGGGGCCAACCAGAGGAGTGCAATGGGAGATACAGGTGGAGAGTTCAGGGACCAGAAATTAACTACTAGGCTAAGAATTTTAAACATTATCCTTAGGCAGTCGGGAGGTCTGGAAGGGTTTCAAAAAATTAATGGAATAAGATTTGCATTTTTTGAAATACCATACTGGACGTAGCATAGAAAATGGGTAGGAGAAGGTGTGATGAGTGGTGAGACTAATAAGAAGACTACTGAAATCTTCCAAGCAAAAGATGATGAATGACTAAAATACAGATATAACAGCACGGACAGAAAGCAAGGGGCAGATACCAGAGACTGAATCGACAGGATATCATTTTGCCCCAACATCGTGTGAGTCTGAAAACTTCTGACCAACGTATACCATTACGAGAGAGAATGGAGCAATCTGTGCGAGACCCAATACGCATCGTATAATTCTTCCTCTTAGACCCCATGCAAAGTTACACAAACCTCCTCCTAATTATCCTCCCTCTCATCTTCACAGCCAACTCACTTTTATAAAAAAGTGTCCAGGGCTTCCCTGGTGGCGCAGTGGTTGAGAGTCCACCTGCCGATGCAGTGGACACGGGCTCGTGCCCCGGTCCAGGAAGATCCCACGTGCCGCGGAGCGGCTGGGCCCGTGAGCCATGGCCGCTGAGCCTGCGCGTCCAGAGCCTGTGCTCCGCAACGGGAGAGGCCACAACAGTGAGAGGCCCGCGTACCGCCAAAAAAAAAAAAAAAAAAAAAGTGTCCACTTGCTTTTTCCACTTCCTCATCTCCGTTTTGTGCCTCTTGAGCTTGTTGTGTGAAGGAATCACAATTAACCTTGAATCGGAAGCCCAAGTACATTCCACTAGGATAACAATATTAGTAAAATTAAGTAGGTAATTTAATGATCCATGTAGGACAGATTCAACACGGGTATATGAAACAAGCATCCCCCTCTTTTTATGCGGTCCAGTCAAATCCTATAAGTCACTTCTTCCTGCCCTTATCTGTTCACGCTACAATTCCCCAAATGCACACAAACATTGACATTTGAAGTGTCAGGACTCTGCATATTCAGTTGGAATGTTCCCTGGCAGACACCAGCTTTCAGTGGACTCTCCCAGGAAGCAAAAGAAAGTGTCAGGAGGTGGGTATTGCCTATAAAATATCATATATTAGGGCAGTATGAAATCTTTAGGGAGACAAGTATTACATTCCCAATTTAAGTGCCTTTGAGACAATGTCTTTGGCCTTTGTCTTCTTCTGCCACCTACCGTTGGCAGCCTGGTTCACTATCAAGATAACAGCAATAACAGCAATGAGGAAGCTCCAGCCCCAGCTGTGCTTTTCATAACTCAGAGAAGTTACTTAACCTCCTGGCCCCAGTGCCTTCATCCACAGGTAAGACTGGACTAGAGCTAGGTCATCTTTTCCTGATTAAATGAGATTCTGGTTATAAAGCTAACTTCGGAGGAAACATCCTAATTTATAACCATTGATCTTAGTGAATTAGGGCAATAAATGTCTTTCCAGTGATTTAAAAGAGTGAATGTTCCTTTATTGTGCCAGTGGGGCAAAGCAATACTTTGTTGATCCATTTACAACTGATCAGAGCAAAGAAGAAAAAATCTGGTGTCTGTTAACAAAGTACGTTTTTAAAAGAAATATCCAAATCTATATTTGCATGTCAGCCACAGCTAAATATTTTGCTACCTAAATGTCAAACAAAAGAACTCTAATACTCTTAAATTCTTTCCGGCCATCATACCACCTCCATCCCTCATTTAATGAGATTTCCACAATTCTCTCTAAAAGAAACTTCAACATACACACATATATATAAACATTTTAGAACTTGGAGCAGTATGAACTATGTAAACTTTTTCCTCACAATAATCTCCAATAAAGAATTATTTTATAGGGTCTGTTAAATTTCCAGACTGCAGAGATGTGATTTCAAGAGACATAATTATTAGAAGAAAATCCCATTACAACATCAGATATAGTTATGTAGATATAGCTATATAGTTAGGTATAGTTATGTACAGATATAGTTACGTAGACTTTGTATTAAGATTTCGCCAGTCCTCACCAGACAAAATCCAGGACCTAAACATTTATTTGACCTTAGGATGACATAGAAAAAGTTTTAGCATTATCTGTGTCATATGGAGACATAAAACATTAAAACTTTTTATACATTCAAATCTGTTCACTTTTTTTTTCCTTTATTATTTCCAGGTTTCCAAAATGTCTTAAAATTTTTTTCCCAACTCTGAAATTATATGAATATTCTACTAACTTTTCTCCTAATATTTTAATTTTTTTACACTTAAGTCATTGTAGTTAGAGATTATTTCTATACACGATGTAAGAAAGGAATATGACTTTTTGTCCCATATAAAATTGTTAATTATGCCAGCATTATTTATCAAAGAAATCATCTTTTTCCCCTGAATCAAAATATTACCTTTAGGTGGTATCAGGTTGCCATATATTCTTTGAGCTACTTCTGGACTCATTGCAACCAACAGATCCAAGGATATTTGTTGCAGTATTTTTTATATTTATAAAAACTGGAAAAAAACTAACATGTTTGTCAGTAGGAGAATGCATAAATAAATTACAGGACATCATATCATTTACAAAACAAGACCATTTATTAGACCATAAAGGTAGCCTCAATAAATTCTATGTCTCCAACCATAATGTAATAAAATTAGAATTTAAAAACAATATATTTCCTTAAAAATAGTATACGTATTGGAACTAAAAAGCATATTTTAAAATAATACTATGTTTTTCAACTTCTTTTGAAAAGTTTTTTTTTTTGGCTGCATGGCATTCAGGCTCTTAATTCCCCAACCAGGGGTCAAACTTGTGACCCCTGCAGTGGAAGCCCAGAGTCCTAACCACTGGACCACCAGGGAAGTCCCACAAAGTTTTAAGTAACACTTGATTTTAAAGAAAATTAATAAATATTTAGAATTAAATTATAATGAAGTACTATATGTCAAATTTTGGAGGACACAGCTAAAGCAGCACTAGAGGGAAATGTGTATTTTTACACACATTTATCAGAAAATAAGAACGGTTATAAGCAAATCAAATAAGAATTCAACTCAAAAAATTGGAGAAAGCACAACAGAACAAATTCTACTTTAAAAAGCAAGAATAAAGTGCAATCTTGATTCCAGTATCAGACAAGGACATGATAAGAACTTCATAGGCCTCTTCCACTTATGAACGTAGATGAAAAATCTTAAATAAAACAATAGCTAATTGAATTTTGATCAAATAAGGCTTCTCCCAAGAATGCAAGGATGATTCAATATATGGAAATTTATCAAATTCATTCACCTCACTAGTAGGCTACAGGAAGCAAATTACATGATCTCAAATGATGAAGGAAAAGCTTCTGATAAAATTCATCATTTATGAGTTTTCTTAAAAACCCTAGCAAACTGGGAATAGAAGCAAAATTTCTTTACTTTGTACAGGTTATATGCTAAAGTCTTCACTAAACATATACTTAAGAGAGAATCTTGAGCCGCCTTCCCTTTAAGTCAAGAACAAGATAAGGATGCCCACTATCACTAGAGCTGTTGATTACTACAGTGAAGGCCCTACCCAACTTTACAAGAAAAAAAGAAAGAAAGTAAGAGGGATAAAAAGGAAAAGGGAAAATAAAAGAACGCTGTCATCATTTGCAGATGACCAGAACACTAACACGATAATCAGCAAAACCATTAGAATAAGAGAACTCAACAAAGTTATAGAATAAGAGAGCAACTTCCATAAATCAATGCATTGTTCTATGTCAGGAGTTGGAAATTAAGACCTTGAGAGCCAAATCCACTCAAAGGTCTGTTTTTATAAGCCGCCACCAACTAAGAATAATTTTTACATTTTTAAAACTTGTAGGGCTTCCCTGATGGCACAGTGGTTAAGAATCCGCCTGCCAATGCAGGGGACACGGGTTCGAGCCCCAGTCTGTGAAGATCCCACATGCCATGGAGCAACTAAGCCCGTGGGCTACAACTACTGAGCCTGCGCTCTAGAGCCCGCGAGCCACAACTGCTGAGCCCGTGTGCCACAATTGCTGAAGCGCGCGTGCCTAGAGCCCATGCTCCACAACAAGAGAAGCCACCGCAATAAGACGTCCGCACATCGCAACGAAGGGTAGCCCCCACTCACAGCAACTAGCGAAAGCCCACACGCAGCAACGAAGGCCCAAGGCATCCAAAACAAAAAAAGTTGAATAAAAAAAACTTGTTAAAGAAAAAACAAAGAATACTCAACAAAGACCTTATGTGGCTACAAAGCCAAAAATATTCACTATCTGATCCTTTATAGAAAAAGTGTCCCTATTTCTGGTCTAAACCAAGGGTAATCAACTAGAAAAATCTAACTTTAAAAAATAGAGCACAATTCACAATAGCCACAAAAATTATAAAATATCTAAGAACTAACTAAATCAAGAATCCATAAATGCTCTGTAGGAAAAAAATTTAAACTCTAATAAAGGATGTACAAAATAATCTGAATTAACAGGAAGATAGTCCATGCTCTTGGAAGGATCGCCTGAATTTTCCCTTGAATTAACCTACAAATTCAGCACAATTCCAGTTGGACTTTTTTTTTTAATTTTTTATTTATTTTTTGGTTGTGTTGGGTCTTTGTTGCTGTGCATGGGCTTTCTCTAATTGCGGTGAGCAGGGACTTCTCTTCATTGTGATGTGCAGTCTTCTCACTGTGGTGGCTTCTCTTGTTGCAGAGCATGGGCTCTAGGCACACGGGCTTCAGTAGTTGCAGCACACAGGCTCAGTAGTTGTGGCTCACGGTCTCCAGAGTGCAGGCTCAGTAGTTGTGTTGCACGGGCTTAGTTGCTCCACGGCATGTGGATCTTCCCGGACCAGGGCTCGAACCCATGTCCCCAGCATTGGCAGGCAGATTCTTAACCACTGTGCCACCAGGGAAGTCCTCCAATTGGACTTTTTAAAGAATTCAATAAGCTTATTCAAAAATTTATACGGAAGAAGTATCCACAAAAAATAGCTAATTGACTTTATAAAGAATTAAAGAGAGGGACTTACTCTAGCATATATTAAGATATATTTAAAGGCCAATATAATAAATGCAGTGTAATGTATACATGAACAAACTGGCCAATAGAACAGAATTAGACCGATGCATATGTGGGGACTTATATGACAAAGGTGGCACCACAAATCATTGGTGGAACATCTGATTGTTAGGTAGATACCTGGGGAAAACTTGCTCACTATGAGAGAAAAACAAAACTCAGTCCCCACCTAACACCACAAACAAAGGTGGATTCACAAGCCTAGGTATGAAAGGTAAAACGATAAAGTCAACAGGAAAAAAATATGGGAGAAAATCTTTGTAACCTAGAGGGAAAGCACTCCTTAAACAAAATGTCAAAACCATGAGCTATCAGGCAATGACAAAAAAATCAACTTAATTACCTCAGTATTAGGAATTTCTGCTCAAAGTTACCATAGACAAAGTTAAAAGAATGATAAAATGGGAGAAGATATTTGCAATGTCTAAAACCAACAAAGGATAAATATCTGTAAGCACGAGATGATAAAAGGGAAGAATTAGATAATAAAATAAGAGATGGGCCTACTACAAACCATTGGTGAAAATGTGACATGAACTGAGAATTATGATCAACCTCACTCACTGCATCTGAGGTCCATGGGAAAAAAATATAATATTTCACCAAATCTGAGATACTTTTAGATTGTAAGATGTCCCAACATTTTATGAAAGGAAAGGAAAACTACCAATTTACGTTAGGACACAATGTTTTTTTATCATGTAAAATTTTATTTTATATTTTGGCAAGTGCTTTTAGACTTACTTGGGACAATGTTTTTTTTCTTTTTTTCTTTTTTTTTTTTTTGGCCACATCACACAGCTTGTGGGATCTTAGTTCCCTGACCAGGGATTGAACCTGGGTCCACGGCAGTGAAATCCCAAGTCTTAACCACTGGACCACCAGAGTATTCCCTATGATTTTTTTTTTTTAAATATTATCCTTGTTGGGACTTCCCTGGTGGTGCAGTGGATAAGACTCCTTGCTCCCAATGCAGGGAGCCTGGGTTCGATCCCTGGTCAGGGAACTAGGTCCCACATGCATGCTGCAACTAAGAGTTTGCATGCCACAACTAGGAAGCTGGCGAGCCGCAATAAAGGAGCCCACATGCTGCAAATAAGGAGCCCACCTGCCATAACTAAGACCCGGTGCAACCAAATAAATAAATAAATAAAATATTTTTCAAAAACAAATATTATCCTTGTCATATATAAAGAGAAAGAAAATATAAGTGAAATAAATTGGTTACTCTTCCAGATTTTTAATTCAGACTCATCACTGCCCATACTTTTGCACACAGTTTCATCCTCATCAAGGATGTTAGTGATGCAACTTTTCTTATAAAAGGAACCAAATGAAACTGCTGACCTTTGACTGTGACCAAAACAATGGCAATTTCATACAATGCAACCTAATACATGAGAGCCAGAATTTTCTTCCAAACTGCTGACACCCATTCTGCAAGTTTTGACACTGGTGCTCTCTTGTTCTCCCCAGAAGAGATCAATGGAAGGGTTTTTTTTTTCCCCAGACAGTAATCAGGGTATTACTTTTTCAGGTGGTTCTCAAATACCTTCTTGACTGGAATCATCAAGAGATTGCAGCTGTCCACTCATTCCACCAAGAATAATATTCAAGGTCATTCATGCACAGGCAAGGAAAACTCTGTCACAACCACCAGCTGGCTAAGAGCAATTGAAATATGGCCCATGGTTGATGAGTGGGGTTCTAACTTTAGAAGTGCTAGAATGGTGTGGGGGGGTGTCTACTTAGAATTGATGAACACAGTAAAATATTAATAATAAAGAAATAATATGATTATATAATAATAACATAAAAATTTTTTGAAGCTTTCAGTAGAAGCTTTTTTTTTTTTTCGCCTCACCATGCAGCGTGTGGGCATCTTAGTTCCTCGACCAGGGATCGCCTGCTGCAGTGGAAGTGCAGGGTCTTAACCGCTGGACCGCCAGAGAAGTCCCATCAGCAGAAGTTTTTTTTGTTTTGTTTTGTTTTTGTGGTACGCGGGCCTCTCACCGCTGCGGCCTCTCCCTACGCGGAGCACAGGCTCACACTCCTGGGAGCAGCTGTCAGCCAAAAACGTTAGAGGACAAGAAGCTCAGCTGCCTCACCCTTCAAGGGAGTAGCTCTGAGGCTGGTTCTTCATCGTCTCCCAGAGCTCCCCAGGGAGCTTGAGGTCCAGTTGCCCCAGCAGCTCAAACACCCCTGAGAGTGGCTTCCCTTTCTTCTTTGCATCCCACCTCCACCCTCTGACTGATGCTTCCTGAGATCTCCTCCCAAATAAACTACTTGGATTCAAACCCTCGCTTCAGTACCTGCTTCTAGGCAGATGCAACTTAAGAGAGTGAACAAATCTTATCCAAAAACCTTGTAGCATGTGGCCATCAGGCACAAAAAGTTAACGAGCTTCCCTCCCCAGTCCTCACCAGGAGTAGATCTCTCTTCCCTGGGATTTGAACCCGAAAGTCACCTCCTCCTACCTTGTCCCTGCGTTCCTTGCCCAGTCTTCCCTTTGACCTCTCAACTTCTCCCCTCTCTTTCCCATTACCACCGCCATCTTCTCATCCCTCCTCATCACAAATTTGACTTTGCTTCTTTTCCCTCCAGTGCCTCCAAAAACTGCACCGTGGGATATGATGTGTAGAAAATTCTCTACATAGAGTCTGACCCTCTGCGGTGGAGAAGAGGTATGTCCACAAGTTTTTAAAAAAGTATTAAATTTTATTAATTAATATTAAATGAACAAGTGATTTTATCCCAAAGACACTCAGGTTAAATGGTCATCATGCAGCAGAGATGTTCAGAACATCTCAGAATGCGTGCAGACTGCTAGCAAACAAATCTCCTTCAGTGGTCAGAGTTATCAAAAGGCATGAAGATATGAAGAATGGGCAACAAGTGTATTAAAAGATGCTCAACATCATTAATCATTAAGGAAATGCAAATCAAAACTACAAGAGGTATTGTCTTAGTCATCTCAGGCTAGCATAACAAAATACCACAGACTGGGTGGCTTATTAACAACAAATATTTCTTTCACACCATTCTAGATGCTGGAAGTCCAAGATTAGGGTGCCAGCATAGTCAGGTTATAGTGAGGTTTTCACTTTTCTAGGTTGCAGATGTTTGTCTTCTCATCCGATCCGTACATGGTAGAAAGAGCGTAAGCTAGCTCTCTGGCCTCTTACTATGAATAGCACTAATCCCATTCATGAGGGCTCCATCCTCATGACCTGATTACCTCTTTAAGGCCCCATCCTCAAATAACATAACATTGAGATTAGGTGTTTCAACATACAAATTTGGGGGTGGGGAAGAGAACAAAGACTCAGTCCATAGTAGGTATCACCTCACACCCATTAGGATGGCTACTATCAAAAAAAAAAACACCAGAAAATAAGTGTTGGCAAGGATGTAGAGAAACTGGAATACTTGTGCACCATTAGTCAGAATGTAAAATGGTGCAGTTGCTATAGAAAACAGTATGACGGTTCCTCAACAAAGTAAAAATAGAACTACAATGTGATCCAGCAATCCCACTTCTGGGTTCCCAAAAGAAATGAAAGTGGGGACTAGAACAAATATTTTGTACATCCATGTTCATAGCAGCATTATTCACAAGAACCAAAACATGGAAGCAACACAAATGTTCATCAGTGAATGAATGGATAAATGAAATGTGGTATATACATACGGTGGAATATTATTCATCCTTACAAAGAATGGAAATCCTGTCACATGCTACAACGTGGATGAACCTTGAGGACATTTTGCTAAGTGAAATAAGCCAGTCACAGAGGGACAAATACTGCATGATTCCACTTCTGTGAGGTGTCTAAAATAGTCAAACTCACAGAAACAGAGAGTAGAATGGTGGTTACCAGGGGCAGGAGTGGAGAGGGAAATAGGGAGTTATTGTTTCATGGAGAAAGAGCTTCAGTTTTGCAAGATGAAAAGAGTTCTGAAGACTGGCTGCACAATGATATGAATGCACTTAACACCACTGAACAGTGCACTTAAAAATGGTTAAGATGGTAACTTTTATGTTGTGTGTATTTCACCACGATTTAAAATAAAAATAAAAAAGCAGTGGCACTTTTTGAACTGGAAGCGGGGGCAGGGGAGACATGAAAAGTTAAAACATTTCTCATCCTGTATTCTGCAATTCTGCTCTAGTATTAATAGACAGAAAATATATTAAATGAGCCATGAGGTGCTCTCTGTGCAAGTTCTGGGCCAGTGTTTAGGTCTCAGTAGAAGCAGTAATAAAGCTCACAGAGCACGAAGCTCTTCTTACCTGGGACTGTTTCTTATGCTTGTTTTATGCTGCTGCAGCTCTGATTACTTATACACGATTAGAGGTGAATAAAGGTAACACAGGCTACTTTGCTTTTTTTTTTTCTTTCTAACAGAAGTGGAAAAACTCATAGAAAGAGGAATGATGTCAAACGCATTTGGTTAGAAATCTCTTATTAAAATGAAAGACTAAAGCAAACATCTTTTTTCTTATAATGATCCAGTAACATAAAAGGACACAAAATTAAAAGCACACAATGGCTTATTGGTGCCCCTAAGCCAGGGGTAGTGATGTTTACTGAATTATTAAATGAGCAATTATGATAACCTATGATATTAAAGACTGTTGTGTCGGTAAAGCCTGGTGTATTGTTTTCAGGGGGCACTGCCCGAGAGGGTCACCCTCACCCCCTCTTCGCCGGCACAAATGGATTTGACTACACAGATGAGCCTGTCCACAAGTGCCATATTTAAACAAGAACAACATGTATTTATCCCCAAAATTGTGTTTAAAAAAATAAAATTAAACAAATGCCCTTGCGTTTCCATCCCACCAGGGAATAGAGTTTTAATGAACCTACGAAGCATCTAGGTGACATCTTTATCAGCCCTCATAAACCTTGATTGAACACATAGCGATAAGGCCTGTTTAAACTGTTCTCCTCCTGATAACAGGCCTGGAGTCTGTGCCGGCCTTAGCAACCAGCCAGGAAAAAGGCCTCCCCAAAACCCAGAGTAGAACCTGCTAGGCTCAGTGAGCAGCAAAACGCCACAGCTCCGGGCAGCTGGTTTATTTGGGGGTGAGGGTTCGGGGCTGGGTAGGTGGGTGCAGGCCCTTCCCCCTGGTTTTCCTGGAATAAGACTTTCTCCCGAACCAGCTTTGGCACCTGGGGGTGAGGAAGACACTGGAGGGAAAAGGGTGCTTTAAGCCCTAGTGACCTTTAGCATTTACATCTGCAAACACAGAGAACTCCAAAGGGCCGGTTTTAAAGGATTTGGGAATGGTCAGCTCTGGTTTTCTTTCCACCAGCATCATAAATGCAGGCAAGGTACAGACATCTAAAAAGAACCGGGAGCCATGGGATTTTGCTAATAAGCTTCAAGTCTAATTCCTACGGCCATTTCCTTTAATGCTCTGACACACCCAATCACTACTGGCTTCTTCAATCCCAACCCCTTGCGCTCCAGCCTCCCCAGTCCAGAGCCCACAGCGATCCCCACAGGCTGTGGCAGCCAGCACCTTGGTGGGAGAGGCTAAAATTCTGCAAAACAGTGGAGAGCTGGTCTCAGCAGAGCAGGACATTCACCTGTGAGGCACCTGAAGATACGCTTCCCCTGCAGTAGCGGAAAACGCCTGAAGCTGGAATTCATGGCGCGGGTTCTAGTCCCAGCCTTCTCTAACTAGCTGGCCGTCCCTGGGGACAGCTTATAACTTCTCTGGTCTCTCTTTCTTCAGTTGAAAGCAGAGACAATTGGACTGAAAGCTCATTCAGGTGTCTTTTCCGGTCTAAAATGAAAAGATTCCATTAAAATGCATTTTTCCATATTCCCTTCTAAGCTCCCTCTCACCCATTTTTTAAAATAACATTTAATTACCGCAGTGGGTTATCTTATAGGTCAGGGCAAAGTATACAGTAGGTTATTTCCTACATCGCTAAGATATCGGTTTTCACAATAGCCTCCAACACATGGATGACAATAAAATTTCCCCTCTTCTCCCTTCGCCCCTCCCTGCACATTGGACAAGCCTCCAATGAGGTTTGACCCCTAAGATGTCTTCCTGCAGGTCAGTAACCTAGAGCTTTGGCAGAACAAGAGTGGAAGGAAGTTTTTTAGCTGGGAAATTCCACTGCTCTGTGGAAAACACCTGGCCTCTGTGATATTCAGGGACTTGTATCTTCAGATGAGTTTGCAAAAGAACTCAAGCGCTTTCAACCCAGGAGATAAATAGGAAGCAAGGTCATCCCTAGGGAAACTGGGTTTTAGGATAATAACCTGTCTTTGGAGTTATACCCGGTACATGCTCCATGCCAGCAATTTCCCTTGAACATTTATGTGGAATTTTATATTTGTAAAGTGGTTTTCCATCATTTTTCCATAAGTCTACATTTCCCCAACAACACTACGGTTAATACTACTTGTGATTTTTTTGCTTTTTACAAAGAAAGGATTTTACGCCAAGAGAGAGAGAAAAGCAAGTGAAGTGACAAAATTAACAAATACTAAGGCAAGGATTTTGGTCTTATGGGTGATAATCTTCTACACATCAGTACACTGTGTATACTTTCCAAACCCCAAACTAGCCATGAGCTGTGATGATCATGGATGTGCTTTTGAGGGCAATGGGACAGAATAGCTAAAACCCCAACTGCGTGGGGTCATCTCATGTAGTCATCAAAACTACAGGAGTTCTTGGAAGCTGGATCCTGGGATCCACAGAGCAGAGACACAGGGGAAGTCAGCACTCATGTACTGAAGCATCACAATGTTCATGCCTCAAAAAAGGAAAAAAGTCAGGGCTTCCCTGGTGGCGCAGTGGTTGAGAGTCCGCCTGCCAATGCAGGGGACGCGGGTTCGTGCCCTGGTCTGGGAGGATCCCACGTGCCGCGGAGCGGCTGGGCCCGTGGGCTGTGGCCGCTGGGCCTGTGCTGTCCAGAGCCTGTGCTCCACAGCGCAACCTTGTGGGAGTACCAGTTAATCAAATACTATTTCATACTATTTCCTTATGCTCCTCCTTGCATCCAGAGGGTTTGCCTCTTTCCACACCATTTCTAGACTTAGGGTGCTGATATAATTTATCATCCAAACAGGGCATTTGAAACGAGGACCCTATTAGTAATTATAGGAGGCATCAATTAGGACTGGCCCAGGCAAACAGGACATCTGGTCACCCTATCAACACACCTAAAGGATGCTGGGACACTCATTTCTAGCCCTTAGAAGTCATGCCCCACACAACTTAACCTAGACTACTTTTCCAGATTTTCCTCTTCTCTATGAAAATTCAATACGTCCAAGACTGGACAATTATAATTTTTTTTTTTTTTTTTTGTGGTACGCGGGTCTCTCACTGTTGTGGCCTCTCCCGTTGCGGAGCACAGGCTCCGGACGCACAGGCCAAGCGGCCATGGCTCACGGGCCCAGCCGCTCTGCGGCACGTGGGATCCTCCCAGACCAGGGCACGAACCCGCGTCCCCTGCATCGGCAGGCGGACTCTCAACAACTGCGCCACCAGGGAAGCCCTGGACAATTATAATTTTTATTCATCCCTTCCTCCAGCAAATATTTATTGATCCCCTGCTATGTGTCAGGCACTGTGGTTTCTGCCGGTATCCTCAAGGTGCTTGTAATATAGTGATGCATAGACTGGGATGATAATCCTGCCTTCACCTTGAGTACAGCACCAGCTTCTCTGAGCCTCAAGTTTCTTCATCTATCAAATGGAGATAATAAAGTAACTACTATCTCGGATTCTGTGAGGATTAAATGAGTCAGTATATGTTACGTGCTTGGCACAGAGGAAGTCCTATGTGTTATTGTAATCCACAGAAGCCACGTGTTTCTGACGTAACCATTTCATTTATAGTGATTTTTCTCACTGTAGATGTAGCTCAGTCCACAAAACACTCACCTCATTCATTCAACTCACTAAGTGGCCACCAGATGCAGGACACTGAGGAAGACGTGAGAAAGCATGAACCATGTAAAAACTTTGGGAATTTTACAGTAAGTGGAGGATGGAAGACATTCATGGTTGGAAATGAAAGAACTATAGGAGTATTAAAAAAATCAGTGCTTAGTAACTCTGACTACATATCAGAAACATGTGAAAAACTTTAGAAAAAAATACGGGACCTACCACTTACCAACTAAATGAGACTTTCTAGGAGTAAGGCAAATAACACAGAACATTAATAAAAAAAGTGTTTCACCTGTCAGTGAATGGTACATGAATAGGCTGTGAAGCCTTTGCAATACCCAGTTACAGAGTAGCAGTGAAGATTTTTTGAGCGTTTGTTATGTCCTGAGTGTTGTACCAAGAGCTCCATGACTTGGTTTGGTCCAGGATGGCTTCTTTGGGGATGAACTTGAGGTAGAACCATGAAGGATGGTGGGATTCAGAAAGAAAAAGAAGCAGGGCTTTCCATGATGCAAAGGAGAGAATTTCAGTGCTGGAGGTAGAGTGTGCACATTTGGATGGGGGACAAATAGAAGAATGAACAAATTTAAATGTAAAGCAAATTGTTTTTATTCTATGTGTAGTTTACAAGTCTGTCCTCTGTAGCCTGTAGGTATTATTGAAAGGGACATTCGCCCAAAAAAGGGAACATTTTTATCGTAAACTGAAAAGACGTGTGGCTTCCTAGGCATAAACAAGCAGGCCGACCTACATTTTCACTTCATGGGGCTTTGTGTAACTGACTATATTCATAAAGCAAGCTGCAGTGAAACTCCATGGAAAATAACACAAGACTGGATCTGAGTAAGTTCCTTCCATTTTGCCTTTCCTATCTCCAGCTCTCTGCTGTGTTCCCTACAAAACCAGCAGCAAGTTTTCAGGCATCAACCTGGAAGCAGCACTTTGGAACCTTCACTTTGATTTTGGATAAACAAGAATAAAAGAAAAACAATCAGAGAGAGACAGAGACAGAGACAGAGAGATAATTAGATTTTAAGTTACAAAAATAAAATCAAAACATGGCCCCGTGCATTGCAGACTCTCTCTCTCTCTCTCAGAGAGAACCGAACTGGGGTGTTATCTAGAAATGGAACAACTGCGAAAAAAAGCCAAGATTATACAGGCAGGAAATATACCCATCATGTCACACCAGAGGATTTTTAAGATAAAAATGCTTCATTGAGCCTTATTCCAGGGAAACCCAAGTCTCTCTCCTCACACCCCCCGCCCCCAACACAAGGCTGGATTAGACAGGTAGGCATTTCCTGGTTGGTTAGACAGTGATTTTTCAGGCTCCTTCAATGTGTAAGACCCTCCACAGGGCAAGGGGTGGAGAGGAGGGAACCAGCATATGTCCCTGTGTTGGTGATCTGCATTCCTTCGACCATCCTCTCCTGCTCTCTGCATTTTTTTCTATCATCGCACTTTGATTAAAGTAACCCACTGGCAGTCCAATCCCTCATTTATTTCCCAAAGTTTGTGCTAATTTGTAGGTCACCCTGAGGCCTCTATTAATAACCGGCACTGGAATTTCACATCATGGGTGACAACGTCTCTACGGGATCCTCTAGTAACCTTATGAATAAAGCATCCTCATCTCACCATTTTACCTGCAGGAAGACCAAGGGTCAAAGAGGTTACATAGATGGCTGAAGACCACTGGTAAATTTGGCACAGTTTCCATTCTAAATCTCCCTTCTCTCCACTAAAGTATTTTTTTTCTGCTTCTTTGGGGAACATTTAATTCTCTCGCTCACGTTGGGGTGATCGGGGTAGAGAAAGAAGCCGTGTCTCACAAAGCTCGTCTTGTTACCATTTGTTGGCTTCCAAGAACATCTCTAACACCAGGACTAACAACTTAAGGCGTCTGAAAACTTTATCTCTGCTTTCATGCATCCATTCTCTCTTTTGCTAACGTGGAGGACTGTGTCAGCTCCGCTTGCTAATCTCTAATACTCAAGCTGCCCCGGGGGTGGACCCTGCCGAGGTGATCCCTCGCCTCTCCCTACACAATGATGAATTGTCCCAGAGGTGCGATGGGCCAATTTCAGGAGCCAAAAGAACAAAAACCCAGGGAACTCAATAATCCTGCAACAACAACAAAAAAAGCAAACTCCAAGTATTATCAAGGGTCAGGCCCAAGCATGGAGACACTCCAGACTCTTTCTGTGCGTTGGAATTCCCACTGAGACCTTCAGCCGTCCTCGCTGGGTTTTCAGTCTGTAATGTCTTACAGATTTCAGGGCTGGTCTCTGACAGCTCTGACATATCTGAACTAAGGCTAACCTCAGCTAGTTACTTGAAAGCCTGATAAGTTATACTGTACCTGTCAAAGCCTCTCTCCACCGAGATTCTCTCTCCTTCTCCAATGGAGCAATCAAAAAAAAAGAAGAAGAAGAAAATGTATCCTCTTCATTTGACTGGCATAACCTCCTCTGCATATTATTATTGCTGTTCTATTATTCCAAACCCTAATTCATAAAAGAAAATATAGACCACTTAGTTGAGGGGAAAACATATCAACTCAATTTCTTTTAACATTATAAGCATTGTTGGCGGCTCTTGGAACATAAATTCCAGATTTGAGCTGGGTAGGAGAGAGAGGAAGCAAAGTCCACATTGTCAAGAAATGAGACGTATCAATTGGCCCCTCCAAAAATTCAACAGGTTCTCTCTAATATTCCCCACAGTGGAAGTCATTCCTCTGTACCCACGAGAGGCAACTGCAGATGCTTGCCCAAGTCCCTAACACCACAATTTTGGTTGTGACCTTGAGGCCCCTGAGTCAGTCTCCAGTGAGGAACCCAGAGGGAATCACAGGGAATCTTTCTGAGGAGGCCCTGGAAGAAAGGAAGGACCCACTTCTCCATGACTCTGTCCCCAGTCCTGACTAATGAAGAGGTTTTACTTTAGATTATGGAATATTTAGGAAATTAAAGATTTACCCAGATCCCGTCAGGGTTTACAACAGCAAAGACTGGACTTCCCTGGTGGCACAGTGGTTAAGAATCTGCCTGCCAACGCAGGAGACACAGGTTCGAGCCCTGGTCCAGGAAGATCCCACATGCGGCGAAGCAACTAAGCCCACACACCACAACTACTGAGCCTGCGCTCCAGAGCCTGTGAGCCACAACTACTGAAGCCCGGGTGCCTAGAGCCCATGGTCTGCAACAAAGAGTAGCCCCCGTTCGCCACAACCATAGAAAGCCCACGCACAGCAATGAAGACCCAACACGGCCAAACAAACAAACAACAACTAAACAATAAACAACAGTAAATACTTTTGGAAAAGCAATACATTGTGAAGAACCTGAAATCGTAAACAATTTCTATCCTTTGCTTACTCTTTGCTGTTATAAGACCTTGCAAAGATACTTTTCATCTTTCTGTCAGAATACCTATAAAAAAGAGCAAAGGCTGCAGTTTCCACTCAAGAGTACTGAAACAGGAAGTAATTTTAAAGCATAGTCATAATTTAAGGATTGCATAAATATCAGATCACAAAGGATACTGCAAATGATTTATTTCTCAGCAAATAAAATTACCCCAGTTAGACAAATACAACTTCAAAAGGAAACTTGTAAAGAGGGCTTTCAGGCTAGGTCAGCACAAGTATATTGATGTGCCAGGGACATGGAGCTGCAGGACACATTTCTGCCCTCTAGAAGCTTCAACTCAAGATACTTCACTTTGGGGGAATTCCCTAGCGGTCCAGCGGTTAGGATGCCACGCTTCTACTGCAGGGCGAACGGGTTTAATCCCTGGCCAGGGGGCTTCCCTGGTGGCACAGTGGTTAAGAATCCACCTGCCAATGCAGGGGACATGGCTTTGAGCCCTGGTCCAGGAAGATCCCACATGCCTCGGAGCAACTAAGCCCGTGCGCCACAACTACTGAGCCCACGAGCCACAACTACTGAAGCCTGCGTGCCTAGAGCCCGTGCTCCACAACGGGAGAAGCCACCACAATGAGAAGCCCACGCACCGCAATGAAGAGTAGCCCCCACTCGCCACAACTGGGGAGAGCCTCTGTGCAGCAACGAAGACACAACGCAACCAAAAAAAAAAAAAATCCCTGGTCAGGGAACTAAGTTTCCACAAGCCATGGGGCCAAAAAAAAAAGATACCTCACTTCCATAATGGTATTTTCTTTTTTAGCATCTTCATTGGAGGATAATTGCTTTACAATGGTGTGTTAGGTTTCTGCTGTATAACAAAGTGAATCAGCCATACATATACGTACATCCCCATATCTCCTCCCTCCTGCATCTCCCTCCAACCCTCCCTATCTCACCTCTCTAGGTGGTCACAAAGCATAATGGTATTTTATGTGTATGAATATATTCTCATTTTAAAAATTTAAACAAAGAAGTTTTTTTAAAACACCCCGTTCCCTACCTATTTTTCTACTGGTCTCTCCTGTCTTCCCAAATGTAATTCCTCTTAGCTGTTTGCTGTGTGTCCTCATGGGCCGTGTTCAGGGCATTTGCGTGCATATGTGCATATGCTATCAGACTTTTAAATATACAATTTCTTACTCAAGGATTAAGGTGTTTGGTCTGAGGCACTTAAAATATTAATGTGAATCTCCAGATTAAAATGTAATCTCTGCCGATAGCTTGTGCCATTTACACAGCAGAAGCTAACTAATTACAAAAGAAATCAGCTCTGCAGTTAACTCTCGATTTTCTGGGGACTCGTTTTCCAGTCTGGAACTCCTGAGCCCTCTCTGCTTCTCCAACTCTACTCGGGTCCTGTGTTCTGTCTATTTTACCTCTCATCTGCCCCTCACCCAGAAAGTCAAGTGCTCAGATTGAAAAGACTCCGGGTATAATCGTTGTTACCCTTTTCATCAGTGCATTCAAACACAGAGAATTTGGAAATTATTTTTTTCTCTGATTGCCTAAAATAAGGTTTGAGTTTTATCTGCAAACTCTACCTACTCACACCGCACGGCACCCTTCCTCTGTTGCCTGCAACCACAGACAATCAAGGGTTGGCTTTGGTTGAGGTTTATAGGGGAACATAGCTAGATTTCCCTCTCTCCACTGGTCTGCTAGTGTCCAGCTGGCTGATGTTCAGGGCAAGGTGCCAGGCCTATATTTCGGGGAAGGATCATCCAGAGAGATAGGGGCGGATGTGATTTGGCGGCTATGTGAGATCTGGCGTGTGATTTTACGTGCTGTGGTGTTGTGTTTCTGAAATTCAGTACAAGCACTTAGAATGCTGTTCATCATCATCACAGAGTACCCAGGCAGCCTCCACTTGGCACTAGAGGCATTCAGAATGTCTTTTTAAAATAACATTTTAGTGAGAGGCCCGGGAAACGCACAATGGTGTGGTACCGCGTGGTACCAACCCCATTAGGCTGACGTTGGCATTTCATGGGAAATTAGGATATTTTTCTGTTTCTGACGATCAGCAAGAATTCTGGAAAGACACAGGCTACATTTTATAATTGTTTTCATGTATTCAGTGAAAGCAATGGCAAGCACATATTTTGAAATAAAACAATATTTCTTGAGTTAAAATGAAGAAAACAAGAAATTAATATTAGAACTTTGTCTTCACTCTGCTTTTCTTGCTTTCTTATACAATTCACAAATAAGGAAAAAGAAAGGTTTTGCTTTGTTTTTTTTGTTTTTTTTAAAGATGTTGGGGGTAGGAGTTTATTAATTTATTTATTTTTGCTGTGTTGGGTCTTCGTTTCTGTGCGAGGGCTTTCTCTAGTTGTGGCAAGTGGGGGGCACTCTTCATCACGGTGCGCGGGCCTCTCACTATCACGGCCTCTCTTGTTGCGGAGCACAGGCTCCAGACGCGCAGGTTCAGTACTTGTGGCTCACGGGCCCAGTTGCTCCGCGGCATGTGGGATCCTCCCGGAGCAGGGCTCGAACCCGTGTCCCCTGCATTAGCAGACAGATTCTCAACCACTGCACCACCAGGGAAGCCCCAAGAAGAAAGTTTTTTTTGTTTTTTTTTTTTCTTTGCTGTACGCGGGCCTCTCACTGTTGTGGCCTCTCCCATTGCAGAGCACAGGCTCCGGACGCGCAGGCTCAGCGGCCATGGCTCACGGGCCCAGCCGCTCCGCGGCACGTGGGATCTTCCTGGACCGGGGCACGAACCCGTGTCCCCTGCATTGGCAGGCGGACTCTCAACCACTGCGCCACCAGGGAAGCCCCAAGAAGAAAGTTTTTTAACCGCTCTTCTGAACAAAGCTATCTTGCCGTCGCTTACAAGTCTTTCCAGGAATACTTTCCACTCCAGGTTGGGATTTCAGATTTGCGGTGATAGATTCTGGCAGCAGGTTTGGGGAAGACATATCTCTACCGTACGGCGAAACCCCAGCACTGCATTTAGGCGAATATGCTATTATTTTCTGTCATCAGAACAGATGCCCTTGTATCACTCCAGAGAATAATGGGGTCCCAAATATTTTTTAAAGGATCCAAGTAGAACACCTGGGGTCAGTTCTGCAGGAAGAAGTCAGCAAACACAGAACACGTGTGGTCCCTTCTCCCTTAAAATCATCACGTACCTGGCGAAGTTCAAGATGTAGTGATGAAGTGTACGGTTCACCTTCTGATTTTCTACAAGTTTGGTTAAGAAAAGCAATGCTGTCCCATGGGGAGACTGCTCTCCTGAGGACTGAATTTCCTCCTGTGTCAAAAGAAGGGGGCAGGCCGATGACCTTGAAGGCCCCCTTGGAGCAAGAATTCACAGCCTGCCAGCAGGGTTTTACCTACTTGGCCTTTTTCCCAGCAATAAAATGATTAGAAAATTAGGAGGGGAGAAGGGCAAGTAAAATGACAGGTCAGTGTATTTTTGAGGGGTTCGTTTACTTTACCCAATGTCTTGCCCTTATGCAGAGCCCAGCTGAGTTCAGAGGAGCTGCCTTGGGGAAACAGACCCAAGTTTGACATCACAATGTCATGTTAAAAAAAAAAGAAACGACAAGTCACTCCAGGTGTGGGTTTGTAGCATTTTAACCCACTGGGAACTCTATCTTCCTTCTTCCTTATCAATACCTAAGTTACTAAGAAAACAATCTATTAGATTAAAAATCATAAATAATAATAGGTATCTCTCACACTGCTGTGCAGATTAAATGAGATAATAATGAATGGTAAACCCTTAACAGTGATTGGTAGTAGTAAACAATCCATAATTGTTAGTTAGCTATTGTTGCATTGGTGACAACTCACTTTTGAAAATCCCCTTTAATTTATGAAGCAATTTCATATTATTGCACTTAATCCAATCTTTCAGCACATATTTAATGAGTGTCCACCACAATGTGACAGACTCTGCTCTGAGACTACAATAGTGACCAAGATTGGCAGAGGCCATACACTCCCAGAATGCATGTTCCGCCTGGAGGAGAAAAACAGTAAACAAGAAAATATGGTACGGTGAGGGGATCAGGGTAGGTAAGGATGAGGATTTGTTATTATATGTGGATTTGTCGGGAAAGGTCTCTCTACTAAGGAGACATTTGAGCAGATGCCTGAAGGAAGTGAAGGGTGGGCCCTGTGGACGTGCATGGGAAGCACATTCCAGGTGGAGGGAACAGCAAATGCAAAGGCCCTTGGGTAGAAAGGTGATTGGCATGTTCAAGAAAGACAAAGGAGGCCCATGTGCTGCAGCCAGGCGAGGGGGTGGGGGTAGTGAGAGGCTGGGGAGGGAGGATGCTGTGGGGCTGGACCATGGAAGGATTCTGTTTTTTACCATGAGTGAGATGCAAAGCCTTTGGGGGGTCTTAAGCACAGGAGACACTTGATCTGATTTACACATTAAAGAGGTCACTCTGGCTGTATGAGAGGAATAGACTGAAGTGGGGCAGGAGCAGACCCAGACAATGAAGGATGCCATCCTCAGAATCCAGACAAGAAAGGGTGACTTGGTCCAGGTTAGCAGTGGAGGCAGGGAGAAGAGGTCAGATTCTAGATCAACCTTCAAGGCAGAGCCGACAGGATTTGCTGATGAGTTGGGGTTAAGGAAAGAGAAAAAGAGTAACCAAGGATGACGGAGGCCGCACTTTAGGGTCTGACAGTGGGAAGGTTGAGTTGCCATTTACCGAGATGGGAAGACATTTACTCAAAACTCCTCTGTCAGGCAGATATCACGAATGTGACCATGTCATAGATGAGGACGCTGAGACACAGAGAGTTTAAACCTGACTAGCTCCAGGTAAAGGGATCCTCACCGCCTTAAGACATAGATAAGGACTCAGCAAATGGCGGGGCCTCAGAAGATCAGACCTTAAATTAAATTGGCAAAGTAAAAGTTTTTAAAATTAAGTTTCTTAAAAAGCAGGCAACGCTATTCAATTTCTGAAGGTTACTCACTGCTGTTAGTTGCCCACCGCCTTCTGGGAGGAAAGGTAACTTCCTGAAAGTTGGCACTTCCTGGTCTCCTGGCAGGGCCACTCTTCCATTGTGGAAAAGGAATCGATGGAGCTTCTTCCTAAAAACACCAGACCCATTCCTGGACTCCTGTACCAGCCAGGCTGCCAAAGCCCTGGCGCTGGGATCAAGGAGAAAGCTCAGCAGCTCTGGGGCTCTGGTGGGGTGGATGTGGGGATGCAGGAGTCTGTCTGCAGGAGGAAACCCTCAGGCCCGTGATTTGCGAGACAGAAAAGAGAAGCTGTACAGAGAACAAACTCATCCACTCAGCTCCTACAGTCGTGTGGAATCCTCACAGCCCCCAGCGCCATGAATTATGTTCAAGCTCCCCACGCCACCCCGTCTCCACGGGAGGAAAGCAGGGCCAGGGGCACCTCCACGCAGCCTCCCAGGACAGACCCGGGACGAGGGAGGGTCGGGCGTGCCCAGACGCAGCATGACTGCTGCATGAGGGGACACTGAATTTGATCCAGCTTCAAGTGCCCCCTGCCCAAACTCCCCACCTCACAAAGAAATCTGGGGTCAGGGGGCGTCAGTAACTAGGTTCGGACTGCCATCTTGCCCCAAATCAAACCTCTAACCAGTTTACTGGAGAACAGTTGCTTCAGATCTGAGCTGCGGAGTATCTAAGGGCCCATTAGCAAGGATGGGGGAATCCCGTTAGAATTTCTGCAGGAGATAACTCCACCTTCTCCACCCAGTGAGGGAGTCTCTAGTCTCCTTGGAGGAAGCTGCCAAGAGGTTTGGTCCTCCAAGAGAAGACAGAACTGCATCAATCAAATGAGTATGTATTCAGTGCTGACATGCCCAGAACTGTGATATGCCAGCGAGAAATCCTGGTTCCTGTCACCAATTTGTTTATAATGTGGCTCAACAGAGATGGACTCACATAAAATGCTTTGTAAACAATGCACTAAGGTTTACCCGAAGGCTAGGCCAGAATGGGTCCTTAACAAATAGTTGCTGTGGGAATTGCTTATTAAAACTTGTAGGAGTTCAGATAGAGGAGAGATCTGAGGGCCTTGGAGTTCCTGGGAAGCTCTGGAGCTCAGGGTCAGGATGTGGGAGGTGTGCTGGATCGAGGTTTCAGGCCAAGGGAGAAGAGTGAGCAAAGCTTTTACACCACGAGCCCTGGGGAAAGTAGACGATGCAAGATGGCTGCATATCTTGGGTCTCTGTTGCACACTCACTTCTGTCGTGCTGTGGGTGTCTCCTGATCTTTCTTACTGATACAATGACCCACGGTCTCCCCCAAATTATATTTTATTCAAAGCAGAGACTGCAATATTATGGGGTATCGGAAAATCCTGTGACTTGCCTGCCTACCCCTGGAGAGGTCCTGTCACTGACGCAGAAGCTGTCCTTGTCAGCAGCGGGCTGTGGTCACTCTTCACCATCTGCTGGCACACTCTCTTCCAGCTATGGTAAGGCTGGGCGTGAGTTAGCTCCACAAGGACGTCTACAGGGGCATTTAAATCTCCCAATCCTGAAGAAACTTGAGCTGCAGGCCCCACCAGACAGGCCCTTCCAAGCCCTGGGAAGGGTCTGGGAGTGCGTTCATACGGTCACGTTGTTTGTAAAATAGGCAAAAGTAATGTATTTTAAGTGCGATCGGTCAACACCACTTAGTATTTCCACTCCCACTTCTCTTCCGCTTCTCTGTGTCAGGTAGCGATGGCGTAGCCCCGCGTTTTTGAGATGAGGCAGATGAGGAGATACATTAAGGATGCACTTACTTTAGTTGGATACATCCTGGTGGCCTGCAGTTACTTCTCTGTATATTTAAGTTATTGCTGAGCCATCCTGGTATGGACATTGCTTCTAGGACCACTCCCATCACTCTCCCTGCTTGGTGGTGTGATGGGAAAAGACAGGATCAAAAGGAGTATCTCAGTATGCTTGTGTCCTATGGCACCTGGTACCTGAAATACATGGGTTGTGGAGGAGAAAAGAGGTTTGAAATGAACGCAGTCAGAAGCTGGCCTGTGAAAAATTCTTCCAATCATCAGACATGTAAATGGTAAACCAAAGATTTGGTTCTCATTGACACCTAGTCAATGGTCTGCTCTCCTGTCAAGATACTGAGGGGGTGAAGGTCGGAAGTCCCTTCAATACCAGAATGATCCTCCTGTCCCAGTGCTAAGCCATGGAGTGGTTAATGGCAGTAACGGGTCTTCAATTCACTAAGAGGATTTTACTGACCCCTTGTGGGAGAGCGAAGTTGGTGCACCAACGAAGGGATACTTATTTTTCTACCATCCTTCAGGGGAAAATTCAAGGAGCAGAAAGGTGAGGTATGTTATTAACTGCCGGGATTCTTCCCATTCAACTTGAAACTCTCATTTACAATTATTTCTCACATCAGCTTTTTTCCTGACACACTTCAGAGCTCTCATCAAAGGCAGGAGGTGTGTGATGTCAGGTTGTGATGCCTTTGGTTGTTTTAAAAAAAAAAAAAAGGAAGGAAGGAAGGGAGAGAAGGAAGATAAGAAAAAGAAAACCAATTTTGGATCCTAGCACAGCTACTGACTAAATGAAAGACTGTGAACAATTTGTTTAATCTATCTGAGTCTCGCCATCCTCACGGGTAAAATGAAACTCATTGTTAGTGATGTGCATGTTAGGGGCTTAGTGTTTATGTTGCTATCATTAAACATAAGGATGTCATTTTACTCATCATCTTGGTGCTCATTGGACAGTTACTTCACTCTCCTGTATAGAACATCTTATTTTAAATTTAATTAATTTATTTATATATTTATTTTTGGCTGCGTTGGGTCTTCATTGCTGTGTGCTGGTTTTCTCTAGCTGCAGCGAGCAGGGGCTACTCTTCATTGCGGTGCGTGGGCTTCTCATTGCGGTGGCTTCTCTTGTCGCGGAGCACAGGCTCTAGGGACACGGGCTTCAGTAGTTGTGGCACATGGGCTTCAGTAGTTGTGGCACGTGGGCTCAGTAGTTGTGGCTTGCGGGCTCTAGAGCGCAGGCTCAGTAGTTGTGGCCCACGGGCTTAGTTGCTCTGCAGCACGTGGGATCTTCCCAGACCAGAAGCTCGAACCCGTGTCCCCTGCACTGGCAGGCAGATTCTTAGCCACGGTGCCACCAGGGAAGTCCCCTAGAACATCTTTTTTTTTTTGCGGGACGCGGGCCTCTCACTGTTGTGGCTTCTCCCGTTGCGGAGCACAGGCTCCGGATGCGCAGGCCCAGCGGCCGTGGCTCACGGGCCCAGCCGCTCTGCGGCATGTGGGATCTTCCCGGACCGGGGCAGGAACCCGTGTCCCCTGCATCGGCAGGCGGACTCTCAACCACTGTGCCACCAGGGAAGCCCAAGAACATCTTTTAAAAAGAGAAAAAATCTAGAAGTTTCTCCTCAATGATCAATTTCCTCATTTGGGACCAGGTCTGCCAGAGCCTGACAATGCACACAGAAAACATTTCTTGTCCAGGAAGCTTGGTTTCCCTTGTGCGAGCAGAATTCCAGAGGAGGGGGCACAGAGAAACCACCCCCCCGTCCCCAGCGGGGCCAGGAGGACCGTCCTGGGCTCTGGTGTGTGTCTTTGTTTATCTTCCCATAGGAAATGCCTAAGGTCCCACTCAGAAGTAAATACTCTTTGCTGAGACCGGAAGGAGACAATTCTTATTTTCCCAACCTGCAGTTTGAGGTTCCTTATGTTTTGGACTAAGAAGTCCTCAGCATTCCCAGGAGGTAATGAGATGGGGAGAAGGGGGTGCAGGACATAAGCGGGTGTGCTCTTCCCCGCAGAAGGTACGAGGGGCTGAACAGTGTCTCCTCACTCTTTCCCTTTCTTCCCAGAGCAGGGGAGAGAGGACTGGAGGATAACAGACCCTGGATTAGACTGGGGAGACTGGGGCTTCCCTGGTGGCGCAGTGGTTGAGAGTCCGCCTGCCCATGCAGGGGACACAGGTTTGTGCCCCGGTCTGAGAAGATCCCACATGCTGCGGAGCGGCTGGGCTCGTGAGCCATGGCCGCTGAGCCTGCGCGTCCAGAGCCTGTGGAAAAAAAAAAACCGAAGCGGGTACCAATATATACGTGCGTGTATTTTCTAGCATTAAAATTAAAACAGTGGAGGATAAATAAACCATAATATTATTTCTAGGGGAATGGAGGATGGGACAGGGATGGAAGCTAGATTTCTTTGAATATATCTTGCTTTGTGGAACTGACTTTGGAAAAATGTACATATTTTACATAATTTAAAATGAAATTAAATTAATGAATAAGGCAATTCCTAATATCCAAAAGTGAAAGTAAACTTGTGTACCCAGTTGGTAGCATAACTACACAAAAAAGCTACTACAAGGTCTTCAACGTTTAAAAACGTTGAAAACATACTTTTAACGTTAAAAAAAAAAACTGCAAACATTTTTTTAACTGTTTTCAGAAATCATATTGTTGGTGATAACACTGTGATTGTGCAATAAAACAAATACACTTATTAAATGGTTGAAGCAAGATGTAGATATAAAATCGATAAGGCTAAATAAACAGCCAACAGCCAGTGGTTCTGAATTTGAATTAGATGGTTGGTTTTTTTTTTTTTTTTGGTCCCGCCGCACAGCTTGTGGGATCTTAGTTCCCCGACCAGGAATCAAACCTGGGCCACAGCTGTTAAAGCATGAAAGCATGGAGTCCTAACCAATGGACTGCCAGGGAATTTCCTCATCATGAATATTTTTTTTAAATCATAAATTGGGATTTTGTCAAATGCTTTTTATCAATCTATTGATATGGTCATATAATTTTTTCTTCTTTAGCAATATTGATGTGATGGATTACATTACTTTTCAAATGTTGTATCAGGCTTGCATAACTGGAATAAATCCTACTTGGTCATGGTGTATAGTTTTTACACATTGTTGGGTCCTACCTACTTGCTAATGTTCTGTTGAAGATTTTTACATCTATGTTCATGAGAGATATTAGCTTATGGTTTTTCTTTCTTGTAATGGCTTTTTCTGGTTTTTGTATTAGGGTAATGTTGGCTGCTTCTATCTTCTGAAACAGATTTTAGAGAATTGGTATAATTTCTCCCCTGAACATTTTAATTCACCAATGAATCCATCTGGGCCTACTACTTTCTGTTTTGAAAGGTTATTAGTTATTGATTTGATTCCTTTAATTTATAGGAAACTATTCATACTATCTATTTCTCCTTGTTTTGTAGTTTTGGTAGACTGTAAGTTTTGGTAGACTGCTTTTCAAGAAATCGGTCCCTTTCATCTAAGTTATCAAGTTTGTGGACACAGTGTTGTTAATTATCCTTTTAATGTCCATGGGATCTGTAATGATGGCAGCTTTTTCATTTGTGATATTAGTCATTTGTGTCTTCTCTTTGTCTTAGATAACCTGGCTAGAGTTTTATCAATTTTATTTATCTTTTCAAAGAAGCAGCTTTGGTTTCCTTGATTTTCTGTTTTCAGTATCACTGATTTCTGCTCTAATTTTAATTTTCTCCTGGTTAACTTGGATTTAATTTTTTCTTCTTTTTCTAGTTTCCTAAGATGGAACCTTAATCATTTTAGATCTTCTTTTCTAATGTATACATTCAATGCTATAAAAAATTTCCCTGAGAGAGCTGCTTTCACTGCATCCCACAAATTTTAATAAGTTGTGTTTTTATTATCATTTAGTTCAAAATATCTTTTAATTTCTCTTGAGACTTCTTTAAGCCATGTTATTTGGAAGTGTGTTGTTTAATCTCCAAGAACTGTGGGATTTTCCAGCTATCATTGATTTCTTAATTCTATGGTGGTCTGTGAGAATACTGTGTATGATTTCTCTTCTTTTGTATTTGTTTCACTTATTCCTTCTCTCTGAAAATCTTCCTTTAACACTTCTCACAAGGCCAATCTACTGGCAACAAATTTCCTCCATTTTTATTTCTCTGAAAAAGTCTTTGTTTCTCCTTCACTTTGAAGGATAATCTCACTGGATACAGAATTCTGGGTTGATGGGTTTTTTTCTTTCAACACTTCATTCTGTTCCACTTGAGTGGTGTCTAAAGAGAAGTCTAATGTAATATATTTGCTCCTTTATAGGTAAGGTTTCCCCTTCCTTCCCCAGGCTGCTCTCAAGGCTTTTCTCTCCATCTTTGATTTCCTGCAGTTTGGATATTATATGGCTGTATGTCTATTTTTGGTATTTATCCCGCTTGGTGAGTTTCCTGCATCTGTGGTTTTGTGACCATCATTAATTTGGGGGAATTCTCAGTCATCATTGCTTCAAATATTTCTTCTGTTCCTTTCTCTCTTCTCCTGGAATTCTCACTAAACATGTTACACCTTTTGAAATTTTCCCACAGTTCTTGGATAGTCTGTTCCATTTTTTCATTCTCTTTTGCTCTCTGCATCTCAGTTTTGGAAGTTTCTATTGGCCTCTCTTTAAGCTCATTATTCTTTCCTCAGCCATGTCCAAGCTACTGATAAGCCCATTAAAGGCATCCTTCATTTCTGTCACAGTGGGTTTTTTTGTCGTTGTTGTTTTTATCTCTAGCATTTATTTTTTTTAAGCATTTACTTTTGATCCTTTTTTAGAGTTTGCATCTCCCTGCTTACATTACTTATCTTTTTGGATGCTATTTACTTTTTCCATTAAAGCCCTTGTCTAGGAGTTAGGCTGTGTTTACTGTTTGCTGTGGCTGTACCAGAGGCTAAAATTTCTGTTGTCCTTGCTTTTGTCTCCATTATTGTCTTTGGGTTTCCCTAGAGACTTATTAAATAAGGTCTGAAATATGCTGCTCTTTCCATTGTAGTCCTGCTATTATACAGGAGCCCTCTTGATGCGTGGGGGGTAGAATGCATTTGACAGTCCTATGATTAGGTCTCAATCTTTCAGTGAGCCTCTGCCCCAAGCTGTCATCTCAAGTGATTCTCAGTATTTTTTTTTTTTTTTCCCTTTAGGTGAGCCAGGAAGGTTACAGTGGGCTGGAGTTGGTTATCTGCCTTCCCCCAAGTAGAAGCCCAGAGTGGATTGGAGTTGGGTATTTTGTCACTTAGGCTTTGGCAAATAGTTTCACTTAAGGGCAGGCCTTGTTAAGGCTAACAGAATGTTCTGGATGTATGGTTACTTCCTCCCTCCCCCTACCAGAAGCACAAGAGGCTTTTTCTCTGATCCTCATTGTGAAAATCTGATAGGCCTCCTGGTGGTAAAATTCACAAAAGTATGGGAACCATCCTGGAATTTTAATTCTTAAGTTTGTCCACACTGAGCCTCCAGCAATTCAACAATTAGAGTTTAGGGTTTCCCATCCTGACACCGGGTCCAGCAGTGGTTTTGGCACCTGGCTTTCTGCTTCAGGAAGCTGTGATTCTCTGCATCGGCCTGCCTATCTACCATTTTCGGAGCAGTGCCTTGTCCTGTGACCTCAATTCTCTGGTGGATCAAAGAAGAGCTGTTAATTTACGGTTCGTTCAGTTTTTTTCTTGTTGTGAAGACATGGGTGTCAACTTAAGAGCTCCTTACATGCCAGACTGGAAACCGCAAGTCCAAACTTGTTTTTTAAAGGAAAGTAACTTCAGGTAACACATAGGCAAGACTGAAGTGGGAAGGGGCTGTCATAGTGACACCAGGTAGAACGCTTCTGAAATTATCCATGAAGAGTTGATGAGTCCTTGACAAAAGCAGTGGATCCAACAAATAATTAGATGTGATAAAAGTAGTCAAATATGACTGAAGTTTTTAGTCTAAGAAACTGGATAATAAAGATAATACTATTAATTAACACAAGTGTATTGCACATAGTCAGTTTAAGGTTGGGACATATTAGGTTTGAGATGCCTGGATATCTATTAAGATATGCCCAAAGTAAGTTGAAAATAAGAATTTTAGGATATAGAATCAGGAATCTTCCAAACATCGATAGTAACTGAGCCACAGTAATGATGGGATCATTGATACAGAATATGAAGATGAATAAGGAACAGCATGTAACATATCAGCATTTCCATAAACTAGGGTTATCATTAATGCTTTCCTCCAGAAAACATTCAGAATTTTGAGCAAGTTATTTCCTTTGAGATTCATCCCATATTCATATGGGAACTGCCTGTATACCAACTCTGTTAATCGTGGCAGATTTAAGTTAACCTTTCAATGAGATCTTATCAGTTCTTTAAATCTACTGTTGAGAACATTTTTCTCAACATGTAGTAAATACAGGCCCAAATTCCCATCTATACCTTGGTGGGCAGAATAATACCCCATCCCCCAAAAGATGACCTTGGAACCTATGAAGATGTTACATGGCAAAATGAAATCAAGGTTGCAGGTGGGTTAAGGTTGCTCATCAACTAAAATTAAAATAAAGAGATTATACTAGATTATCCAGATGGACCTAATGCTGTATAACAAGGATCCTAAAAAGTGGAAAATTTCAAGAGGCAGAAGAGGCATTGTCAGGGCGATGCAATGTGAGACTCAACTGGCCATTGCTGGCATTGAAGACGAAAGGGGACCAAGGAAAATGGGCCACCTCCAGAAACCAGAAAGAGCAAGGAAATGGGTGTTCCCCAAGATCATCCGGAAAGCCCTGACAGCAACTTGATTTTAGCCCAGGGAGACTCGCGTCAAACTTCTGACCTCCAAAGTCCTTACTGTGTTCCGCCACCACCTTCACAGTAATTTGACACAGCAGCAATAGGAAACTAACACAATACTCCTGTACTATTGCATACATACTAAGGGCATATAATCTTTGTGAACTTCAGTCTTTCTTCAGTATGGGTTGGCCATGGTCAGCAGCCAGAGGCGTTCTGATTAGATTGTTTCTCTATTTTTGTATTAAATCAGGGTTAACTTCACCTTAAAAGCTTTTCCCAAACTGTACGTCAATGTTCCACTCAAGATATAAATTGGTGTTCTGTGGAAGTAAAGAGAAAGGAAGTGACATCATAGTCTTAAATATATGAGAAATAATATTTATATATTGATTGAAAATCTGCCTTTCAGAAAGTTGCCGTATCTAAGAATGTGAGGACCTGGTATGAAGGGGTATTTTAAGCATAACATATGACATCTGATTAGAGCATCAGTGCAAAGGCAGCACTGCCCAGAGGTCGCAGTGATGCGTCATCAACTCAGGGACTGATGGTCACTGTTTCAGGCCTTGTCTTTTCGTATCATGTTTATCATCTTTTTGTCCTTAAAATAAAATTTATCAATTAGTTTTGTTATAAAGAGAAAAGCTATTAGCCAAATGACCATTCTTTAGCAATTAATTTATCTGAGAGATCATTTTTCATATTCTACTTTAATCCGTGCACTCATTCTGTCTTATAAACCCCTATCTCTGCAATGCACCATTTAAAAGTTTTCATTATTAATTAAGTCTGGGAAATGCTACACTATAAGACTAACAGTTTTAACTTCTGTGAAGGATGAATAACTATCAATGATAAAAAAATAGAAAGCAGATTTTCTAAAATGGCTTTATTTTAAAAACCTATACAGCTTTAATAAAAAATATTGCCATGAAATATCTAATTATACAGCAATAGAAATAAACCCCCAAATACAGTTAATTAGAGGTTATCCAAAAATAAATTCACAATTTTAAAGTTGGAATACACATGCTTTTTTTCAAATAAACAATTTTAAAACTGTTTCAGATGGTTTTCATCTTAAAATATCCAGGCTACACATACTTAATCTTTTGAACTAAAACCAGACAACCTCTCAGTAACTTCACAAATAAGTGTTTCTATTAATCTATAAAAGAAAATAACCCCCAAACCCTTCAATTACTGATTTAGTCACAAAATGCTAACAAAGCCAAGTAAATCATTGTTTTAAAATGTGTACCTCTTGAAAATGAAATCTACATCTGAGTTGTGAAGCATAATAAACTTTTTATAGAAGTTGAGCCTTCATGACTAGTCAATTTATTTTCTATCAAGTGTACCCTATTCAGACTACTTTCACAATATCTCTTAATCCTGAAAGAATGTGAGGTGTTAAAATAGGAAAACCTTCTTTGGCCCTATTGATAGAGAGGTACCTTAAATGTAAACAACTGCAATGAGAGCCTTCTAGATGTGGGCACCTATGTCTTATATAGAGTTGGAGATGCATTTCCTTGTT
Organism: Monodon monoceros; assembly: GCF_005190385.1. NCBI lineage: Eukaryota > Metazoa > Chordata > Mammalia > Artiodactyla > Monodontidae > Monodon > Monodon monoceros. The sequence continues at coordinate 49,560,601 of NW_021703765.1, forward strand.
TCTCAAAGACATGATAATCTCCTTCCCAATAATAAAAGATCTGATGTACTGAGATTTGTTTTCAAATGCCATAACAATCAAAACTCACGTATACATCTATAAAGAATAGTTTCAAAAGATCAGAGAAAAGCATTATATAAGATACATCATAGGCTTTATTAATGGTAAATGTTTGCATTCATTTTTAAAAGCTTAGCTCTTGCTAAGCATTTTTAAGCAAAAGCTAATAAACGAGAATCATTTGCCATACAAAAACTATATTCACAAACAAGACTTTAATCAAGTGAAAATTAAAAAACACTGGAAAAAATACAAAACACTGCTGAGTCGATTAAACCGCCTTCTATCGCTAAATATATTTAGAATGACACAAGCATACTGAACAGAAAATCAATATTGTGGACTCGGTCTAAGTAAGACCAGCGTTGAGAGTGTCATGCAATTCACGATTTTCTTTGAAAAAAAATTTTTTTTAAACCAAATCACTTGAACAAAAGGTCTTCTTTTCATTTGAGGTGAAGACAATCAGTTTTCCAAACGGATTCTCCTTTTATACTAAAACAGCAAACTGTATGAACTCTAGCTCCTCTTCCCAGGTGCTACTTATACATGACTTTGCATAATGACTTAACATAGAAGTACTTTGCTGTTAACAGTGTCATGGCCATAAATAATCCATTTAAAAAAAAACAAATGATCAAGTGCAAATCTAAGAAAACTTCCTTTAAAGAATTACCCAAACCCAGCACACAAGCAGGATCGCTATTACACGAGCTAAGAAGTACAACTTATGAACGTGTGTATGATGATAAACGCACACTAAAGACCACCTTCTATAAAGTTTTAGTAGTGTTGCCAAGTTAATAATTCCTTCAAGGCACTGAAGAATTATGTAGATGGATTTTCCAAAATATAACTAACAATTGCTTAAATTGTTAAAAAGCCCTGAGTCAGAACTTTCAATAGCTTCCTGAAATTACAGATTTCAGACACAATGGCACATTTGTTTACTGTATAGAAAATTACAAGACCATTTTGCTTTTTGGAGGAAAGAAGTAATGTTTATGAAACAAAATCAGACAGACGGCACAAGAAAAGTAAAATATTAAGCAATATTATCTTTCTTACACATTTTGTGTCAATTGTAACTTGTAGTTACGGATTTAGGCGCCAAATTGATGTGGCAAGTCACCTTTCTTGTACCTACTGCTTCCTCAACAAAATAAAAATCTCAATTTTAACCTCAGGTTTCCATCTCCTCCTTAGTCACAAATATGAATAAATGCTGGAAAACTAATACTCTGACAGAAAAAGAGGTAGAAAATTCCAAGGTAGCAACTTACAATTTGAATTCACCAGTTCTACTAACTAGTTCATATTTTTATACTCTAGTTGCACCCACTACAAACCATTTATCAGCAAATTGAGGCTCAATCTAAAAAATTTTCCCCCTCACTGCAGCAAAGCAATGTATACATGAGACAGCATTAAATGGTTTTTCTTCAAATTTAATGTTTTGAAGTACAACTGTAATTAATACTGTTATAGTTATATATATATATGTTAAAGTTCCAAGGCTATACATGATTATCAAGTAATATCAGTAAGCATTCCTATCATAATATTCAAGCAAATAAAATTAGGCTGCTTTTTGAGAGAAAAATACATTTTGAAACAGTTACAAGTAGACTTAAAGAAAACTGACATTTTCAACAAAGAGGCACACAAAATTTGCGAATATCTATTACCTTCCCAGTTTAGTACAAATTCAAAGCTAACCTAATTCTAATGTTTAAAATGTGTTTCTCCCCTCTGGCTCAAAATGAAATAACAAACCCTTCTAATTAAAAGATATTTAAAACCTACTCAATTACAACTGATGATAATTGGGAGGGAGGGGAGAAATTCTGTCTCCCTCAGATTTGATATTTACCATCACTTTAGATCTTGCAAACACAAACAAACTCTTAAGATAATTCAGGTGTTTCTTGATTTATACTTAATCAAAATTCTATTCCACTGGAGGAGGGAGAGGGCGGTTGTTGCTTAATGGGTACAGAGTTTCAATTCTGCAAAATGAGAAAGTTCTGGAGATCTGTTTCACAGCAACGTGAATATACTTAACACTACTCAACTGTATGCTTAAAACTTGTTAGGATAGTAAATTTTATGGTTTGTGTTTTTAACCACAATTTTAAAAATGCAAAAACTTCTATGCCGAAATTCAATTTTTACACAAATTATTCCTATAAATATTTTAGATACTCTGAGAGGGTAAGTGGATAAATGCTTTTCCTTTCGGATTTTTTTTTTAAAGCAAGCTGTTCTAAAGTCTACAATTTCCAAAGCAATTATCAATGAAACTACACTAAAAACTGCCTGAAAGACCCTTCATTCAATTGAATATACTCTCTACACTTACTGCTTTGATAAAATCTACATGATCCCCATTTTTCTCTAAACTCAGAAACTGACTTTTCTTTCTTACTTACTGCAACCCCTGCCATCCTCCCTATCCAACTCCATCACCAATTGCCCTAGTTCGTAAGGTTAAATATTTCTTAGTCCAAAAGGGTCCAAAACTCATAATAAACAAAGAATAGCAACTGGGCAACACATAACTAGACAGTCTATTTCTACCATGTAAAAATGACCTAGAAAGCTCTGAAATTTGAATTGGATAAATCTTAAGCAGCATGCATTGCAATATGCTAAAATGCTCTTACAGGCTAAAGCCATCAAATATATAAATTTAAGAAAGTTATTTTCAACATTATCAATTAATTTTATGCCTCGGGAGCTAGATGGTTAATCTGCAATGTTTAAAATTACAAATAACCAAGCATAATTTGGCCAGCTAAACCAGAACACTTAATATAATATTCCTATACTAATACAAAATGATCTTCTCTTGAAAAACTTTCTTGCTCCCAATAAAATTAAATATGTATATAGTATAAACAGTAAGAATGTTAAACTATGTGAAGAAAAACTATTAGAATAGCACCATCTGGTAAGTTGTATCTATGTTTTGGGTAACAGAGCTGACAATGTTAGAAGAATAAAAGAAAAAAAAATGTGGTAGCAGTGAGGGGGTACAGAGAGGGAATCCAAATACTACTTAATGACAAGTCTTCCAAAACATTAGGAAGAAATGTTATGTCTTCAGATCCCTTCTTTCTGAAGGGAATACTTCAAATATACAATGGCTGCATGATAAATTCTGTATGTGCTTAGAAGCTGACAATTTTTTCATTGTTGTGTACCTTGCCCCTGAAGCCCAATAAATATGTTTTTGAATGAATGCATGTCAGTTTTGTTTTTTTTTTTAAACGAATCTAGGAAAAGAAAAAGCTCTTTTGAGGCACAAGGTAAAGAGATGATAATGACAAGGAAACATCCTAATTGGGAAAGTACTGCTGAGACATATAATAAGAGGTAGCAGTTTCACAGAGTTAGAGCAAAGTCATTAAACAATTAAGTTCTTAATCTTATTCTCTCTCACAAACTGAAAATAAGTTTAAAATAATTTTTTAGGTGCTTACAAACATGAATAGAGAAACATTTTCTTTTCACTAGACAAATTTCAATGTGGTACAAACAAAGAAGCACTATAATTATAGTGACTTTTGTAATAGTTTATAAGTTATTATATTTTTAGTATGGAGGAAATAAACTAGTCTGGAAGATGAAACTGCCTTTTAGGGATATAAGTTTAAGCACTGCAGCTCAGAAGACAGACAATAAGAATTTAAGTGAAGTAAAGCTCCTGACCATACAATTCTCTGTTTGGCCAAGCTATGCATGAGTCAGCTAGATGTTCCCTCCTTACAAGTTGATCTACTGGAAAAGAGATGGGCAGCCTCTGGCATGGAAGAGAAAGAAAACCCTGACTTACATTGTTTTCAGATCTGAAAGAAAACAGTCTGTCTCTTTATGTGAACGTCATCAGACAGATATTCTATCTTTTCATAACTTCAAAATATGGCTTAATCAACAGCCTCAGTGGCTCATTATTAGATAACTGAGTAGAGACGATATAAATTTTCAAATTTAAAATTTATAAAAATTTTACTGTTCTAAATAAGCCACTCAGCTTAAACACAGATACGGAATTACCGAGACTATAAAGCCAGGCAGCAAAGCACACCATTGTTCTCACCAGGACTTGCAGAGGCGGCAGCCATTAATTAGCCAGAAATACAATGCTGTGAGGGCTAGAGACTCTGTACTTTCAAATTTAGCTGTTGCAGCAGAAAAACTGAAATAAGAACCAGGTTCAAAGGGGAAAAAACTGACAAAAAAGATAACTATCCTTAGGAGTTAACTTATACACAGTATATAGTAGATACTATTGTAAACAGCTGATTATTTATATAATTATAAATATATATTTATTTATAATCTAGCAGTAATGAACCCCAAAACACTTATTTATGTGTATATTCATTTTAGACGCTGAAAGATTACTCATTCCAAGGAGAAAAAATAATTAGATGTTCTACAGTAAACAAAACAAAACCACAGGTAATCAGACATATTTCTGTAAATGTCCTAGTCATTCTTTCTAAAGTAAGTATCTATCAACTGGTTATTTACTAGGTCTTGGATATTGCTGGCAGTTGAAATAACATCCCCATCGTTAGGTATGAAGAGAGACCCTGTTCTTTACAGTAAGCTCTACTGTCTGAGAGAGAATGGAAGCGAGGCCTATGATGAAGGTAGAATCAGTTAACACTGGCAGAATTAACAGACACGGAGGAGAAAGGACCGCTGCCTTTGGACAGTGCATTACCCTTCTTGGATCACTGCTACTCAGCACGTTAGAGAAGCTAAACTGAACCTCAGAGACCCAAACAGGGCAATATCATTTCACTGGTCAGATCAAGCCTAGATAAGTAACCACGGGGGAAACTGAGGCACACTTCCCACAGACAGTTTTTTAAAAGCTGGCTGAACAAAACAGTGTACAAATTAATATAAGAAAGGCAACCGTTAACAGTCAGTTAATAGGTGCTCTTTTATTGGATGACTCCCCCCACCCCCTTCAGTTCCCCACTATGATTGCTTATTTTTCCTTTTCATGTCTATCAGTCATTTTGAAACTGGCAAGTTGATTCAAGTTAAACAATTTTCCTTTGAATCCAGAAAATAAGTTAAATGCAAACTTAATATTCTCTCATTCTATATTTCCATGTACTCTAAGAATTTAGAAACAATCACTTGATAACTTTATGTTATCTTAAAAAGAGAATCCTCTCTTCAGTATTCCCTTAACCATGCAGAACTTGTACTATAATTTTATCGTTTAACATACATGACATAATGGTTTGACTTCCCCCTTTCATTTGATGCATGACTTTTCTGAGTACCTGTATCAGCTCACTGTGTAAAATCATGATAAATTGAAAGATAGCTGATCATAAGGAAGTATATCTTTTGAGGTCTAACAAACTTATAAACTATAAGAGAAAATGCAATAAAAACAAAAATAACAGGAGATCCTTAAAGGATTTTCCCCCTTAGAAGTCAAAGGTAAATCACCTATGAATTACATGGATTTGATGTTTCAGATTGAAAGGAAAAAAACAAACACAGCTTCAAACACTGTTTTGTAGAGTTTTTGTTGTTGTTGTTCTGGTACATTTACAGTCTAATAACACTCTAGTAAAGAAACTATGATATTAAAAATTAATTCATTAGAACTTCCAACTAGCTCACTAAGATCTCATGACCAAATACTTTAGCTAACAAAACACACTGAGTTTTTAAGTTAATACAAAAGAATCCTTCGTTCAATAGCCTTTCGACAAATAGGACATTCACTCATTCGGTCTCCACAGAGCTGGCACGTTCCATGGCCACAAAGGAAAATCATATTCTTCAGACGATCCAAACACACAGGGCACATTGTCTGGAATGTGAGATAACAAATAAAGTAATAAATGCTGAGACATTTTCTATTTTAAAAGTGTAATGTAACAACTCTGTAACATCATTAATTTTCTTTTATTGTTTTAGTCAAATAATCTTTTGTTGCTTTAAAATTTTTAAACAGTTAAAATATCATCCTTATAAAACAGAAATATTGGTTGTACTGTCAGGTCAGTATAAAAGGTACTATCTAAAATAAATATTACATAAAACAAATAGTATATAAAATTAAAAATTCAAATGCCAAAATCTAATAGGAAAAGGATGAAAATAGCCCCATTCAGTCTGACTCAGATTCTCCAACTCTAGGTACTATGCTGTTCTCGCATGAAAATAACACAATGTATGGGTCGGGGGGGGAGCAGTGAAGGGATGTTGCTGAGAACACACACATACCAAGCACCATGCTGGATATGATCCAGTCTCAAGGCCTACATCACTCCCACTTCAAAAAAGAGGAAACTGAGGCTTAGTGGGGTTAAAGACTTCCCAGGGCAAGCTATAATGTGAACTCAGGTCCACGTGGCCCCAGAGCTCTTGCTTTTAAAAATGATGCTGCACTGTAGTACTTTCAACGTAGACCCCCTTAGTTAAAAACAATTAACCTTAGTTATATATTATTAAATGTAACTTAATCAACTTAGAAGAATTAAGGAGGACACTTCTGTGAAGTTTTCTAGAAAATCACATATTTACTTACAAAGCACATTTTGCATTTTATATTTATAAAAACATATTTTACCTTAATATACCATAATGCTTCATGCTGAATTAGACCTTTCCCAAATAACATAGAAATGAAATAATTAAATTAAAATGTCTAGATTAATAAACCAGGCCTAAAGCCTATATGAAAATGTGGTAACCAACTCTGACAATACCAGAAATCATTGTGAAGAAAACAACAGAAAAAAAGAACCATAATCTAACTTGCTAGCTCCATTCTTCCAAAGTAAATTTTCACATTTATCCTTGAAATTTTGAGAAGCAAATTTGTAGAAAAATCGTAACTTTTTATTTTAAAAAGGCAAAGCAGCTTTTTAAAATTAAATTAGTTTCTTTTTCATTAAACTTTCCAGAGGTCTATGTAGTTAATTAATAACTTCCAAAAGTAAACACATCTGTGCAGTCTGGGTTAAGTTACTTTGGATTAATATATGCTTAACAGCACATAAAATTAATCTTTGTCTTTTAAAGAGACATTGGGGTAACAGAAAGATTGGGGATTTAAAATTTAAAAAGAGACTTATTCAGATGCTTTCTCTTGGTAACCTTGAAGGGGTCCCTGAAAGAAATTCCAACATTCCACAGAAAATAAGTTTTAACTGTTTAAATACTTTAGTGATGAAATATGGCCATGAAGATTATTTAAGAAAGAAAACACTTCAGATAGAAAAGACAAGAGTGAGACTCTTAACGACATGGCAACACTGATGTGACTGCCAAACTAGAGAAAGAACACCCTTTGCTACTCAATCTTTTCATTTGATTCAATCCTTTGAATCAAATCAGATTTAACTGGTGGGTCAAATGGTAAGCTAAGGGGGAAAAAAAGACTTTTTTATTACCAGATACCTAAAAATTTTAGGTAACTTCATTTTACTGTTGCTTTTATTAAATATTAAGCAGATATGAAAGAGTACTTCTGTTGGTATGTATAAGATATAAAGAACAATATAACCACCACCCACCTTAACACATGAATATATATCCTCCTCCACTCCTCACTGATAACCACTATTCTGAATTTTGCATTTATTTACCTTTCCCTTGCTTTTCTTTATACGTGTGTGTGTGTGTGCGCGCACGCATCCTTTTCTCCTTTTTAATGAAGTATCACATCTATACAGAAATGTGCACAAATCATAAATGTATAGTTTAATAAATGTTCACAAACCGATCAAATGCAAGTAATCAACTTAGATCATGAAATGGGACTATCAATACTCTAGAAATTTCCCTCGTGCCCCCTCCCAGCCATCTCAGCCAAAAAAAACCACTACCCTTGATTTTAATCACCATCTGTGTGATTTTTTTCTTCCAAGTTTACATCCCCAAACAATATCCTATTTAGTTTTACGAGACAGTGACAAACTTTCCCAAGGTGTTTTTACTAATTTATATTCCCACCAGCACTGTATGAGTTACGGCTGCTAAGTATTTTGCCTAAACACTTGATATTGACAGTTTCTAACATTTTTTCCCCTCAATCTGATAGGTAGGAAAAGATACCTCAGTGTGGTGTAGCATTTTTTCATGTTGGTCACTGGTGCATTTCCTATTTTGTAAAGTACTTGATGAAATCTTCTCATCAGACTTTGCTGATTGCAAATATTCAAACACTACAAGTGATACACTAATATGAGCCACGCTTACTACAGAAAACACTAGTAATTTTATAGAAAAAGATGAAATGCCGTTCTTCGAGTCACTGTTCACCATGAAGAAATCACTGTTACCTGCTCTTTAATGTCCTGTAACTGCTGCTGCAGCTTCTGCACGTCTGCATTGACGTTGGTGTTATCCTTATCCTTTTGTAACACCGGAATATTCCCACTTGCTATATAGTACAGATAAAGAATCTTAATATTACTGACTGTTCTGAAGCAAGAATGATTCTTTATTTCTAAAATCATTAGTTTTATTTATTAAAGATTATTATTAGAATCCTCTTAAAAAATTTATTTTCCCACGTGGACAACAGAAACAGCAGTGACATTCATGTTATACTCCTTCATTTATAATCTTTGGAAAACAAATAGGTTTACACATTAATTTCTAATTATATTTAACTCAGCTAGACAATAGTCCACACACAGAGTTCTGGGTTTTCCAAGGCTCTCCTTGTTTTGTTATTGATCTGAGATGAGGAACTCCATGAAAGAAAGGTCATGCTCTACTAAATGGAAGGAAATTTTTTATTTCCCTTTTCCTACTCTCTAGATTCTTGGTCTTTTACTCTAGTTAATCTGTCCCCAGGATTTTTATCCTGCCCTATCGGTGATAAAGAAAAAAAGCTCTGGGCATAAGTAGCTACGCTAATGTTCTTCCTCATCTGTACACAGAACAAAGAAATCAAAGAGACCATCCAGCTTATGTCTAGTGCAGAGATGAAAAATATTTTTATACAGCTGTACTACAGGTGACCCTTGAACAATGCAGGGGTTAATCAACAAATAACATAGTCTGCCCCCCACATCCATGGTTTCTCTACATTCCCAGATTCAACCAACCACACACGGACCATGTAGTCCTATAGTATTTACTACTAAAAAATATCCAAGTTTTGGGAGTTCCCTGGTGGCCCAGTGGTTAGGATTCCAGGCTTTCACTGACATGGCCCAGGTTCAATCCCTAGTTGGGGAACTGAGATCCCGCAAGCTGTGCAATATGGCCAAAAAAAAAAAAAAAAAAATCCAAGTTTAAATGGACCCTGGCAGTTCAAACCTGCGATGTTCGAGGGTCAACTGTACTGAAAAGGTTGAAGGTAAATAATTTACTTTTCATCTTTCCCCTTGTTCACTGGGTTACACTTCAGTTTATCTACAGTTACTCTGTCACAAAGAATTACTATTCCATAAAATACTTAAACACACGAGGTAAACCTATTTCATAAAATAATGAGGTTAATACTTGTGTAAATTGAGAAAATAATTTATAATATGATGTCCTCCCACCCTAAGACACAATAAATTTCATCGTAAAAATAGCCAGCAAATTTTCTTTAAGCAAGAATACTACAATGCTCCTTGTAACACACATGGAGGTTTCTTAAAAGTCTAATGTTTAAAGGTCCATAATCATATTACAAGTTAGAAAAATACAATTTCAGGTTTCTAATAATGTAACAAGAGCAAAACCCTACCCGTTCCTTGTAGATTCAAGTCACATACCTTCTGTTTTACAAGGAGACAGTGTATTATGAGAAGACATGTCTATGAAAGTCCCAATAAAAAAGCGAAGTAAGAAAATCCACTTACAGATATCATCAGTGGCATCCTCTGAACTTTTCCCTCCACAACACATGATGAAGGGCACTCTTCGTTCAACTACTGCCCGACACTGCACACACTTTTTCATCAGATTAGCACAGTCTGGAAACAGCAATAGGACACTTCTCACAAAAGAGAACATGAACAGGGTTGCCTTCCTCTGCTCATTTTTCATAACTTAAATTTAACACTAAGATAAACACTAAGTTATATCAATACACAATTCTACCTTCTTAAAATGTTATCAACCTAAGAATGTATATTTTTGATTGGTAGCCTCTAGAATACAGAGCCCATCATCATGAAACTAATGACATTTTCTAATACATTGGAATAAACTGTGAGGAGGAGGAGGTTCTAAGTGTTTTAAAAATATGTAACGTAAATATTTCAAGATCTTAAGGCTTGAGAATAAAGGAGGGAGACACCTTTCATAAATTTAACTACTACAACAAGAATTATAAGGCTGCTCACATGATACTTTTAAAAAAAATACTTCCTTTTGTAAATCGCTTATCTCTTAAATTCCTAAAATATGTTGAACAATTCTCTCCCTTCTATCAGACTGATGTAATCTAACAAGGAAATTGCTTAGTGACTACTTTTTTAATGTAGCAGTCAGGAAAATATCAAAACTTTATCATAATGGACTATCTTTCTAATACCTATATATCGGTAGAATGCTTCCCCATTCCAAGAAGAAATACCCAGGCACAATTCTATGTTATGGATTATTAATACTACACCTAAAATTATTAATTATAAAATAACACAGTATTTCAACATTCCTTCCCATTAGCATTTATTATGAAAAGTATACTCCATATCTTAGCCTATATACCAAGTGTCTTTGTCATTTCAAAAACAGGAAAAATAGCAAAAACTGTGGCAGGATGTCTTATGACAAGACAGTAATCCTTAACAAAGCACAAAACCACCAATGTGGACAAGGGGGTCACATACTCCCAACAGTACTTATGCTGGTGGACAGAGAACAACAATTCTCCGTCAAGGCCGATCCTGTTTCGAGGCCTAAACAAGAGATGGGTCTGATGCTGGCCTAGGCAAGATGCACTAGGTAGGAGCTAATGTTAGTAGATACCTGGTTTGGGGTTTGTCTTCAATCTGAGGGCAGGTTTTTTTTCTTGAATTTAAAGAATTAATTTACTTGCCTGAGTATATAATATGTAACCACAATTATTTTAAATTCTTGTAGCTATTAAGTTAGGTTGTTATATTGTTTATATAAAATCTTTCTTCCATCCCTCCAAAAGGGATGTAATTTCCCCTTCCTTTGGTTACTGTGATGTGGGGACTGGACCACCTGCTGTACTGTATACTCCTTGAGAAAGGGACATTTTCCACCTCAATTTCATCTTCCCTAGCAAATAAATGTTTACCAATGGTCTGTAAAACGGAGAAAACTCTACTTCTTAGGTTTCTTGTAAAGATAAAAGAGGAAACACTCAGAAAGAGATTTAAATGCCTGGTACAAATTAAGAGCTCAATAAAAGTTAGCTGTTGCTTTTGTTACATTCTAAAGCAAAAATAATGTAAAAACGTTGGGAAACTCCTGGGGGAAAATATTACTTTAAGGCTCTAGAATCTGTATTACCAACTACTAATTATAACCAGCTTTCAAGTCACTTTGGTCTCTGACAGGGTCAGCAAACCCAACCAATCACTTGTTTTTATAAATAAAGTTTTAATGGAAAACAGTCCCACCCATTTTGTTTACATATTGTCTGTGGTTATTTTTGCACTACAATGGAAGAGGTAAGCAATTGGAAAGAGTTGAGGTGTTACTACAGAAATCATGTGGCCCACAAAGCCAAAAATATGTTTTATTTGACCCTTTACAGAAAATGTTTGCTAACTCCTGGGCTATGAAAATTTACATAACCTGAGCTCTTTTTTACTTAAGACAGAATTCTCTTTCTTCATGCCCTCTGACAGCTGATAATAGCCATATACCAGTCTTTGGTAAACAGAAACAATTACGTGGAGCAGAATGTTACAGTAGAAAACCTTGATCCTTTCTTAGTTGACGAGCTGCCTATCAAAATGAAAAAAACAAATAAACAAACAAAACACCAATGCTTAAAGCAAATCTGTGCCAATGAGATTAATCTATTACACAGTTTGTTACTTTAGTCAAATGTTATATGAAAAACCAACACCTAACTGACTGAAACACCATGCTTTACTTTGGGTCCAGTTAAGTGAAGTATAAATTGTTAAACTTATTTAAAATTCTTCACTAACAAGTAAAAAGCAAAAAGGAGGATATTAATACTAAGTATATTAACTTGAAAAGAATAAGGGAGATATATAAAAGCAAAGTTTAAAACTCCTCTTAAACTTTAATATCATCCTCACAAAGAAGATTTCTATAAGCTCTCTTGACACAGAGGTTAAGGAAGGTTAAGAAGGCCAGAAATTATTGCCCCAAATGGTTGCTGTGGGTGGTTCAGCAGGGGGGAAAGTATACAGGAGAGGCAACATAAAGGTGAAGATGTGTTAATTTCATATGTGAAAAAAGGCTAGACTAAATGTATCAACACTCATTTTTGGAAATAAATTTCTCCTGCGTGTGAGAAGTGGTCATTTTGTGCTCATACAACAAATGAAATAAAAAGCTAAGCTGGACCCTCCTACACTGTTGGTGGGAATATAAATTGGTACAGCTCCTATGGAGGACAGTATGGAGGTTCCTTAAAAAACTAAAAATAGAGCTACCATATGATCCACAATCCCATGCCTGGGCATATACCTGGGGAAAACCATAATTTGAAAAGATACATGCACCCCAATGTTCACTGCAGCACTATTTACAATAGCCAGGACACGGAAGCAACCTAAATGTCCACTGACAGAGGAATGGATAAAGAAGATGTGGTACATATATACCATGGAATATTACTCAGCCATAAAAAAGAAGGAAAGAATGCCATTTGCAACAACATGAATGGACCTAGAGATCATCATGCTAAGTGAAGTAAGTCAGACAGAGGGGGACAAGTATTGTCTGATACTGCTGAACTTATTTACAAAATAGAAATCGAGTTACAAATGTAGAAAACAATCTTATGGTTACCAGGAAGGAAGGAAGGGGGAGAGGGATAAATGGGAGACTGGGATTGACATCTACACGCTACTATATATAAAACAGATAACTAATAAGGACCTACTGTATAGCACAGGAAACTCTACCCAATACTCCATAATAACCTATATGGGAAAATAATCTAAAAAGAGTGGATATGTGTGTAACTGACCCACTTTGCTGTACAGCAGAAAGTAATACAACACTGTAAATCAACTATACTCCAAAAAAAAAAAGAAAAGAAAAAGGTGAGCTGGGAGAATGCAGTACATCGAGTCTTCCCTAACACTTAGGACTAAGGAGGGAAAGAGGTGCCACTCTTGTACAGAGAACAGATGGAGGGTTCTAGAGGCCCACCAACTCCTCTGTTCATGAGTTATTAAAAAAGTAATTCAAAGACATAATTTGTTTCACTTTCTACTTTTATAATAATTCTGAGGAAGTTCTGTATGGGCTACTTACTCTCACAAGCACACATGTGTCCGCAAGGCTGAAAAAGAACAGCTGCTTTCTTGTCAGAACATACCACACATTCTTCGATCTGCAAAAAAGAGGTTACAGCAAAAGCGTAAACATCTACAAATACATCTAGTGACTCTTAACAGTTCCTTCTGTATCCAAATGTATTTCTCCTCTATAAGGAAACACTCCTGCAAAGAAGAATTTAACACACACTTACCTGTCCTCTACTTTCTTGGTTACTCATTTTCACATCTTTGAAGACCCCAGCTAAACTGGTCTAGCTCCACTTTAGCCTCCCTACCTGTCCTAAAGAATGATACAGAAAAACTCCATTTCTTCTGAGGTCAGGGAAAACAGACTAGACTTCAATTTTCTTTCTTTTTTTTTTTAATTACTTTGAGGACTTCCCTAGCAGTCCAGTGGTTAAGACTCTGCCTTCCAATGCAGAGGGTGTGGGTTTGATCCCTGGTCAGGGAGCTAAGATCCCACATGCCTTGGGGGCCAAAAAACAAAAAAAAAAACCAAAACAAAAAATAGAAGCAATATTGTAACAAATTCAACAAAGACTTTAAAAATGGTCCACATCAAAAAAAAAAAAAAAACTACTTTGGAGAGAAAAATCAAAAGAACAAATGACTGAGATAAGATAGATTTCTAATATTCATAAAATTCTAGCCACATTAGCCAGACAGCTAAAGCTTAAGGGGGATTTTTCTGTTTACCCACATCCGAGGAATTCCACCTAACTCATCCTTTCCCAGGACTTGGAATTTCCCCACACTGGCTGAAGCCCAGAGCTCTGGACTATTCTTTTCGCCTGATCTCCACAAGTCCTCCACAACCTATTCATAATTTCCCTCAATTTTTCCTCCTCTTCTCCACTTAATCTGAGTTCTGCGTGTGTAACTATTTCTTAACTTTGCTCTGGTTCTCTGACTCCCATCTGCCTACTGCCCTTGGCCCCACATCCATCTTTCACTGATTCTCCTCCTTTCTGACACACATTCACCCCTATCTGTGTCATTTAACATTACTGTCCAAAAATGATGACCACCACTTCACCTAAACAACCAAAATATTGGACCTTCCCAACTTAGACCTTGCTATGTACATAGAATTTACATAGTCGTAGTAATCTAGTGGGAAGCAGTAAGACATGGTTAGTCAGGATCTTTATGTTCCTGCATTCCAATTCCAGCTCCAATACTAACAAATTACCTAACACTGTAGAGCTGCAGCTTTTAAAAAATCTGAACAATAAAGAACAATCCTTCTTCACAAGGTGTTAAAGTGTCAATTAGAAGACAAGGAGAGGACTCAGGTGGCCCTTATTCAAGTATATCCTAGAACAATTCTAACTATGAGATAGGAGGGCATATTTTAAGTAAGATATAACAATATAGAGTAGAAGAAAGAGTTCTGAGAAATATTTAAGAAGACTTGGTAACTAATAAAATGTATAGAATGGTGAAGAAGAGATCTAAGATATCTGCTAAGTTTCTGACTTGATTTAAAACAGTTGAAAGAAACACATTTCAGTCGCCTACAGCTTATAGGATGCAAGACCAGGGTGTTCTTTCCAACTCTAGGATTATACATACAGGCTTTAAGACCTACTCAAGGTCAGACTATAACAAACGCAATGTTTACCTTCAGTACACAAATCCAGCCCACAAACTGCAAACACTAAGCAGTACACTACCAGAACCACAGTGGGGAGCAGAGACAGGAAGACCCCGGAAATGGGTGACTAAGGAACCCACAGCCTGGAGGTAGGTACACTAACTTTTCATAGCTCCCAACAAAGTTTTTCCTCTCTCTAAAAAAATGGCTGAAATAAACAAATGGGACCTAATGAAACTTAAAACCTTTGCACAGCAAAGGAAACCATAAACAAGGCGAAAAGACAACCCTCAGAATGGGAGAAAATATTTGCAAATGAAGCAACTGACAAAGGATTAATCTCCAAAATATAGGAGCAGCACATATGGCTCAATAACAAAAAAACAAACAACCCAATCAAAAAATGGGTGGAAGACGTAAATAGACATTTCTCCAAAGAAGACATGCAGACAGCCAACAAACACATGAAAAAATGCTCAACATCACTAATTATTAAGACAAATGCAAATCAAAACTATGATGAGGTATCACCTCACACCTGTCAGAATGGCCATCCTCAAAAAATCTACAAACAATAAATGCTGGAGAGGGTGTGGAGAAAAGGGAACCGTCATACACTGCTGGTGGGAATGTAAATTGATACAGCCACTATGGAAAACAGTATGGAGGTTCCTTAAAAAACTAAAAATAGAACTACCATATGACCCAGCAATCCCACTACTGGGCATATACCCAGAGAAAACCATAATTCAAAAAAACACATGCACCCCAATGTTCATAGCAGCCCTGTTTACAACAGCCAGGACCTGGAAGCAACCTAAATGTCCATCAACAGAGGAATGGATAAAGAAGATGTGGTACATATATACCATGGAATATTACTCAGCCATAAAACAGAATGAAATTGGGTCATTTGCAGAGACGTGGATGGACCTAGAGACTGTCATACAGAGTGAAGTCAGTCAGAAAGAGAAAAGCAAATATCGTATAATAATGCATATACGTGGAATCTAGAAAAATGGTACAGATGATCTTATTTGCAAAGCAGAAACAGAGACACAGATGTAGAGAACAAATGCACGGATACCAAGGGGGAAAGGGGTGGGGTGGACGGAATTGGGAGACTGGGACTGACACATATACATTATTGATACTATGTATAAAATAGACAACTGATGGGAACACACTGTACAGCAAATGGAACTCTACCTAATGCACTGTGGTGACCTAAATGGGAAGGAAGTCCAAAAGGGAGGGGATCTCTCTATGTGTATGGCTGATTCATTTTGTTGTGCACCAGAGGCTAACACAACGTTGTAAAGCAACCATACTCCAATGAAAATTAATTAAAAACAAAATAAAATAAAGGAAGAGCTGAGGACCATGGCTAAATTTCAAAGGTGTGTGAGTCAGCTATCTGGCTGGCTAATAAGCTAAAAAGAAAAGTAGGCACAGTATGGGTGAAAGAAGTGAAAATCCCAAACTTTAGCAACTAGACAGACAGACAAAAGTCTCAAGAGCAATGACGACACGGAGGTGAAACTCTGACTGATCTAGCCATTTATTTGTACGTAAGGAGCATCTTCATATAAATATTTTAATAACTGTATGTGCTAAATACTGGTCAAACATTAAAATGTGACAATTAAAAAAAGTAAATTAGATATTATGTGTACAGTGTCTAGTTCAATGCCTAATATAAAATCAGCGCTTAATACACGATGATTCTCTTCTCCTCTCTATATAAAAGATGTGTTGGTTTTTAAAATGATTCCCGATGCAACTGTCTACATATCTGAATTGCTGATAAAGAGCTTAAAATTATCTAGCAAACCAATCTAATAATCATTTACTTACCCGTTCAGCTATTATTAAAAAAAAATTTTTCTAAGCATAACTTTTACCCCTTCTGGATTTTTTCTCCTCAGATTACATTCCCAGGAGTGGAATTACTATATCAAATCATATTTATTGTAACTCTTTGTATATATATTGTCAGGATGGTCTCTCAAAAAAATGTAAACCCATTTATTCAGCCAACTGCAGTGTTAAGAGAGTACTCATTTCTCTTTCCTAGCTAGCATTATTTAAAGTTTATTTTTGCTAATTGGACAAGAATGGCTAATAATAGTTCATAATTTTTAATTTGTATTTCTTTAATTGCTAAAGAGACCAAGCTTGTTTATTCTCCCTCTCTCCAAATACTAGTTTTACAATTTGTTTTATCTTCAGTGAAGATGTTCACAATCCTTTAACCACTTGGGGTCGCTATTTCTTTACATTCGAAGGCTCTGCAACGAACTTGGCAAATCTCTTTGGTGGGTATGTAAGTTTTTCTACTTTTGTACAGGTTTGAAAATTCCATAACTTAAAATACAAACAGACTCCTTACTAATTCTTGGAATTCAGAACTGGTCTAAAAAGGAATGACAACATAATCCTTCCTCTCTACCTTCCTGTTCTGTCAACCCTCCCTTGCAGACATTGGTTTTAATTCTGTCTGTGTATCATAACACAGAGGAAAGAACAGTGACTTAAGAATCAAGAAAACTGCGTTGAAGACCCAACTGTCAGTGTACTTCTTTGAGCTTTGCTTTTTTCAATTATTTCAGTAAACCAAAATGAGTAAGATGGAAAAGCACTCAGTTACATGGGAAAAAAAAATGAAACCAGAAACCCAGAAAAGAATACTGCTTCTCAAAAAGCAAAAGGAGTCAGATGAGATAAAAAGTTCAGAGGAGATACAGAATTTGACCACCAAAAACTGCAGGATGATCAGACTTTATTTGCCTAATGGTGGGATACGGTACGAAATGAATAGCATTGTCTATGAAGTTTTCTTGCCCAGTATGTCTAAGCTGACCCTAATCAAGCAGTTAGATCTAACTTCCAGTTTACAAAAACACAAAGGATATAGAAACAAATTAAAGAACACCATGATAAAAATCAAATGAATCCAGAATGTGTGATATTCTACCGAAAAAATCAACTAGTCTTTTACAAAGAGGAATACAAAACAATCCATGTACTCAAAAAAGGTGCAATATACAAGTAACTACAACACAAAGTGGAATTAAATACACCTTTGGGTTATAAGGCGCTTTGAAAGTAAAACAGTAGATTACTTTTATTTTTAACTAGTACTGTAGTTTACATATTTCAATTGGTGTCTTGATAAATGTATAAATTATACATTCCCATATTTAGATCAGTCTTAGGAAGAACAAAATTAAAAGACACGTGGCATCATATAATCTTATTTATCATTAACTATAGTCTTAAAGAACTTCAAAAAATAATAAAATGCTATATTAAAAACATATTACCTTTGTCCTGGATTGAACTTGTTCTTTACAGATGAGGCATTTCTTGACTCGTGGAGAACACAAAGAACAGGTAGCAATATGTCCACATGGGCCAAAAAGAGTATCTCTCTTCATATCTGAGCACACCATACACTCTTCTAAGGTTTCAGAATCATTACTAATCATAGAAGGACTTCGAGAACCCACCTGACCACTAATAAAAGAAAGTATTTCTAATCAAGCCTCTGAGAATATTCATATTACAAATTCATTAATTTAAATGTTTTTTAAAACATCTAGAGCATCATTAGTATGGGTAAAAAACTTTAGTTATGTTAAAAATTAAGCTTTAACATCTATATATGAAACACTGTATACTATATTTTTCTACTTCTCTGCATTTTTACATACTTCTAGTACAATTCAAATTTCAATTCACCAAATCCTCACCCAATGGAAAAGAGTGAATCTTCTTCTAACAAAGAAATCAAACACA